>NC_054743.1:47705049-48009367 GCF_018143015.1 Lytechinus variegatus
ATATGGATGTATCATTTGCATGTATATAAGGGTCACCAGTCGTACATAAAGTCATTCATAACTATATTTTTGTACCAAAATGATAGAGTTCTACAACTTTTATATCAAAGTTATGATCAGTGGCATCCATCATCATCTTCATGAAATGTTTTCCAGTGCTTACAGGTACTCTGAAATTTTCTAACATCTAAATTTCCTTTTTCTCTAGGCTGACATCCCTTTTTGATTTGATGATTTATTTTATGGTGATTAACCTTTTGTAAGATCTATTTGTAATCCTTCACTTACACTCCCAAAAAGAAATAAAATGAATTAAACGATAATCTCCTCTGATCTTATCCTTCTCATTTCAGTTTCGAACGTATAATCCTGCCTTCTCCAATATGATGATCTGGTTCAGATTTGTTTTTCTTGTTATCACCTTTATAATAACAGTAAGTATAATGTAATAATATATGACTGTTCAAAGTGCTTCACAATTATGCCAGGTCGCTGGATTCATAGCTTTTTTCACAGCCTGCTACGCAAACATTGCTAAAACAAACCACATTCACGGTTGTTTCCTACCAGGGGCCCGTTGCAGAAAGAGTTGCAATCAATCGCAACTCTAAAAATCATGCGCAATTTGATTTTCGACCAATCAACAACGCGCATTCGGGACTTGCGCATGATTTTTAGAGTTGCGATTGATTGCAACTCTTTCTGCAACGGGCCCTCCTACCCATTGAGCACCTGGGTGAGGGTTGCAAAATAATGTGGATGAATATTGCCAAAGGAAAATTTATGTTGTGACTGGAATCGGACCCATGACCCTGTGATTCACAGCCATAGGACCTGACCAGTAGACCACGATACCTCAGTATCCTGACATGTATGTCACTTTCTTCAATATTAAAACACTTATGTCTGCCAGTCGAAACATGTCATATCTTAAACGAGAAGTTCACCTCAACAGTAGCTTGGCTTCATAAAAGCAGAATTTTTTTTATTAAAAATACTGATGAAGGTTTGATGAAAAAGTATATCTGAGCTTAATATGAATCTCTAAAATATTTGTTTTGTGACATCACAGACGAGCAGCCATGTAATATCATTAAATTCAACGTGCCCTTTTCTCAAAATACATGTATTCAAAATACCAGTACAGTATTCAAAATACCAGCGTGGGAAGCTGCATGTATACATGTATAATTATTATTTATTAGAAGCTAATTATGAATCAAGAGTATAATATGATAATAATGATAGAAACACTTTTACTATAGCACATTATGCCTTACAAAGGTCTCAATGCACTTTAGGAGAAAAAAAAAGATGAGGGAAAGCTGCTGGTAATGCTTTGATTATATTCTTTTCAGTTATACAGTGTATGTTTTCAATGCAGATTTCAACTGCCCGATTGTATCAACTCGCCTTAAATTGTGTGGGATACTATTTCAGAGTTCCGGCGCTGCATGCGCAAACCCCCATTCGCCATAAAACTTTGTCTTAACAACAGGTACATTATATGAATCCTTACGAAGTGATCTAATATTTCAAACAGGTTTCTATTTTACAAGCAACTCTGACAGATAAGATGGAGCCATTTGTCGAAAACACTGAAAAGAGAGTAGTAAGATCTTGAACATAATACGTGACCTGACAGGCAACCAATGCTACATGTAGGATCCTAATCTAAAAAGTATCAGACTATCCTCACCATCATTGTTCCATTTTTTAAATTTTTTTTTCTAGTGTATGTTTGCACATTCACTGAGAAAGTTTTCCATGAGAGACTGGTCGATAGAACAAAAGTGGCTGTCAGTTTTATTACCTCTCCTACTCCTGTATAATGGTAAGTTTTAAATGTCAAACTTTTAGGGAAATTTGACTTTGGGATTACTTGGAAGAAGGATGATATGATTGGAATGTAGAAATAAGGATGGGATTGAATGGCAAGCAGTTAGAAATATGGAAATGGAAATTAGAATGGTATTGAATGAAAATGGAAATCAATTGGAAATGAAATAGGAATGAGAATTGAAATTCAAATTGAAATACTGGAAATGGAATGCACATATGAATATGCAATACCACTAGAAATGGCCTTATGTCTGCTGGTCATAGATTGCCGTTCTACTACGCGTGAGTTATATTCATATGATGTCAAAATCGCCGTGAAAATACATGATAACAGACCTGCCAACCAGTACATTTTTAGCGTATTAAGTACGTTTTTGCAAGCAAAATACGGCATGACGTTTTTCTTTGAAAAATATGTTTTTGTAAAACAATAAGAAAAAAATTGTAATTTATTGAGAAGAATCATCTCTATATGTCTCTATTTCATAAAATGTACACAAATATGGTTATTAGATCCATGTAATTTCAGAAAACTTTTTTTTTCAATCATTTAGTTAAAACTAGGGTGAGATATACACATGTTTAAATGTGTTTTTTTACGTCTGCAAGAGCAGTGTGCATTTTTGCTTGCATGCAGCTTGAGTGCCGCAATGAGCAAGTGCGCCACACATTTTATTATGAAATACACTTTTTTTATCACAGAATACACTTTTTCATTCCTAGAGGTTGGCAGGTATATGTGATAATCTCTCTTTTAATTTTGATTCCTCCATTCCAGATCCCATCTACCCTCTGACGTTACTGGTGAACAGCTGGATACCTATTCTACTTGATGACATTTTCCAAGCAACTTTCTTATGTGCACTTCTCTTATTTTGGCTGTGTGCTTATCACGGAATCAGACAGGTAAATCATCACATTTACTTCATAAACTTTTGGGTCACAAGCAGCATTTGGGTCGTAAAAAGTATAGTTTTCAACCACTCTTGAGCTCTTATTGTTTATTTGGTTGTGTTTTGTTGTTGTTTTTTTTTTTGGAGGGGAAGGGGAAATAGAGTATAAAGGCAATTATTTTTTTCATAACTGAATAAGTATTATCACTGTTATTTTGGTTTATTCCATAAAAAGAAAGTGATGTTTATTTTTCAAAGAGTGCCAACGACCTCTTATTTCGAGCATAGTCTAAATTTTTGATGTGTTTTAACCCTGTGGGGCTGAAGTTATCAGCAAAACACAAAAAGTTCCATTACCGCAAGTGATACTTGATGGATAACTACATTTTATCTCATTTTTTACCAGTCAAGTTGCGAGAATCTTTGAGCATGCAGAATCAGATGCCAACTATCAGTGAAAGTGAACAATTGCATCAGAAATTAATTTCATTTAGGGACTACCCCCAAATTGAAATTGACTTTTATAGTCAGAATAAATGTTTTTTGGCTCACCTGCAAAGCAGAGTGAGACTATACATGTAGGCCCCCCTTTTCCGACGGCGGCGGCGTCAACATCAAATCTTAACCTGAGGTTAAGTTTTTGAAATGACATCATAACTTAGAAAGTATATGGACCTAGTTCATGAAACTTGGCCATAAGGTTAATCAAGTACTACTGAATATCCTATTAGAGTTTCATGTCACATGACCTAGGTGAAAGGTCATTTTGGGTCAATGAACTTAGACCATGTTGGGGGAATCAACATCAAAATCTTAACCTGAGGTTAAGTTTTTGAAATGTCATCATAACTTAGAAAATATATGGACCTAGTTCATTAAACTTGGACATAAGGTTAATCAAGTATCACCAAACATCCTGCATGAGTTTCATGTCACATGACCAAGGTCAAAGGTCATTTAGGGTCAATGAACTTTGGCCGATTTGGAGTATCTGTTGAATTACATCATAACTTTGTAAGTTTTTGGATCTGATTCATGAAACTTGGACATAATAGTAATCAAGTATCACTGAATACCCTGTGCAAGTTTCAGGTCACATGATCAAGGTCAAAAGTCATGTGAGGTCAATGAATTTTGGCCACATTGGGGGTATTTGTTAAATTACCATCCTATATCTGTAAGTGTATTGGTCTAGTTCATAAAACTTTGAAATAAGAGTAACAGTATTACTGAACATGTTGTGAGAGTTAAAGTAGTTTTTCAAAGTCATCACTGCTGCTATGTTGAATCGCGTGATGCAGGTGAGAGGGACAGAGGCATTCCACTTGTTATTAACAAAGTGAGCTTGTTTTTCTGGGAAGAATTTTGCTTTACAAATTTAAATGGCATTTTTGGTCATAAGAGAATAGCTCTCAACAAAGTAATGTACAGTTCTATGTAATAATGGTGCTATACATAAGACTTTATGCATAGCAGTCTTTAAAAAATGTGGAGCTAATTGCGATGCAATACCAGGAAAATTATTTGCTGTTTTTTTCTAAAGTGTGCCTATAGTAATAATGTAGGTCTAAATACATTGTATTTTCTGGCCTACATTATTTTGCTTTAGAGTATTTAAACAATTGGTCATTACTAATATTCTGTTATTATTTTGTGGGCTTTATTTTTTTTCAGAGTGATAGAAAATGGGTCAAGTTTTACTTGATCAAGCTACTAATAGTTGGTGTGCTATGGGTTTCAACATTGGTCCTAACGTCATGGCAGTTATACTGCAGTCTCTACGACCCAACCTTCAACTACAAAGTCGATTCAGGGGACTTCATCGTAAGTCTTTGCTTATATGTTGTGATTTTTTTTACATTGTGAGGCCTTTTAAAATATCAATGATATTATACCGATGTGCCAACTAATATGATTTCGCTATCTTTCGAATGATTTACAGTGACAATATATTACTCAGTAAAATAAGATATTCTGTGAAAATTAATTCTAAAAGTTTTGTTTAATATAAAAAGTGGGAAAAGTCAAAATCAAGTGATACCCGTCAAAAGCTTGGAAATAGTGGTAATCATATGGTATGAATTCTATGTCGTGTAATCAAGATCCAAGGTTACTTGTGGTCATTCAACTTGGCCCTTTTGAGTTACATATATCATTAAACAAAACTACCGGGGCATAAGATTTATGATTTTAAAGAGGATTTTGAAATTTGGATCCTACTCTGTTAAACTTTAATATTATACAGATATTGCCTACCTAGAGCTTGAATATAACATTTCCTCTCCCCGAAGGAAAATATAGTTTCGGAGGGGAGTTGAAATGTTATTTATTAAAAAGATAGACCAGGCAATATCTGTTTATGTTATATAGTCTATGTGGATTCGCCATCAGAGATTGCATTCATCATCTGGCTCTCTGATTAACCCAAAATTCTTGTTGCAGCTCTGATCCATTTACGTCATAATAGACAAATTTTGGAAAGTACATCAAGCGTGTTCTTCATGCATTCGTGCCGTCAAAACCTAGAATATTACTAATGCGATCTTCGCAGCTATTGTCACGTGATGGCGTATTGACCTATCACAGATTGGAATCTACATAACCTATGCAATATAATGCTTTAGGTCATTTTGCCTCCGACGAAGATTCTGCTAGGATCGAAAGCTTAGGCCCCTTTTGACTCTCTTATTTACTCCATTGGCTCTTTTTTTAGATAAGCAGTTTTCAGCAGCTTCTTTTTGCCAATATAATGCTTTATCAGATTCTGTACTGTTATTATTGGCAGGGTATGGTGATATTCTTCCTAGTTGTTGGAGGGTTTTATGTTCTCTATCTGCTCTTCCTGGTTATTAGAGCCTTCACAGAACTACGCTCGCTTCCATACATGAGTAAGTACACCGGCGGTGCAACTATTGCCCCACAGGCTCTTGTAAACTATTGCTTCCTGTCTCACTTTCCACTGGAATGAATTGTAGGTTGCGTATTCCAGGTCAAAGGTTATTTCTGGTCATTGAACTTGGCTCTTGAACCTCTTGAATGAAGACATTCTACATTTGTGTCTTGAATGAGGTCATTTTTTTTTATAAAGGGTCTTTATAGAACTTTGCTCATCGCCACATGAGAAACTGCATTGATGTCATAAAAAACGATGCACTCCGGTACTATAGCAAAATTATCGCCTTGCATGTCATGCATTAAAAAAGCTATTGCCTGGTGCTAAAATAGTCACTTCTTCAATGTATATTATTAAAACTCTTGACCATTTTAGAAGTAACCCTCATAAAAGAAACTTCTTTCCATCAATGCATGTCTTTGATGTTTAATTAAACTATTTGTTTGGAACAAGAAAACTTTTTGAACCAAGAAACTCTTTTTTATTTAAACATCTCACGGGGCCCATAACACAAAGCTTCACAATTACTGTACATTTTTACTGTACATTTTTAATGTTTTATCACTATGGCCGTATTCTGAAGTCGGGTTTAACTTAATAAACTCAGGTTTAAAGTTGTGGTGTAAGTATGGATAGCCAGTTGTTACATAAATCACTAACAGTTAAAGATATTATATTTCAGCTCATTTGGCTCTCAAATCATTCATAATTGTCTAGGAAGTTTAAATGGATGATTGTCTTCACCATTGATGAATCAGGAAAGAGCACAGTAAACATAACAAACAACTTAATTAAAAAAAATGACACTTTTGGCTTCCCATGATTCTAGCACAGAGTTAGACCATGGTCTATAAATTTAAAATGATTTCAGAATACTGGCCTATGTGGTAATACGTATTGTTGAGATATGTATTTGAACAAAAAAAATAACTGCTGTTGTTCCACTGGAAATAATAATAATGTCATTTATTTTCTTCTAGATCTGAGGTTAAAGGTCATGACGATGCTTATGCTAGTGGTAGTTGTATCAACGTAAGTAGAAAGCTACTGTATTTGTCCCCCAGTTGGGTGGGTGTTAATGAATATTGGGTCCCCATAATTTGCTTGCTCTCTTATTTTGGGTAAAACCTCATTCTCAACTATGGAATGATGTTTATAAGTAGTTTTTGTGTTTGGCTGATTTCTTAAATTTAGCCACAGTACCGAACCTCTAAAAATTAATTCTAATTAAGACTTGGGCCCATACATTACTTTAATGCTTGGTCCCGCTTCACTTAAAACGGAAAAGAATCTTGCCATCTGTTTAAAAACGTTATGTATCCATTGCGTACTCTTTGCAAACATGTTTCATATGCTCTGTATCCATCTAGCATCCGTCCACTGTGGTTTGATTGTTCACCCATTCCGTCCATTGTCTAGAGCAGATTGAAACGGATGGAGCTACCATGAAATTTTTCTTGTCCGCTGTATCTGTTATGAATACGTTTTGTGTCTGTCGTCCAGTGGGACTAAATGAAATCCTAAACATTGAGTAGTCCTAAAAATTTTAGAGTTGTGTCCAAACATCAGTTGAATGCCTTTGATTAATTATTTTGCCCAAAACAAAAACAGTGGCAGCAATTATCTGTTTTGTTATTTTTGGGGGCATCACCTGTGTCTGGGAGGCAAAAGCGAACTGAATAACTTTGACCCGCAGGTCTCTCCTCTCGATGTAACTTATTGGGGGAATGCAAGTCGAGCACTTCACTGGGGTTCCCCCACTGAGCAAATAGTTCAGTGGGTTATTAACGTGCAGAGGTGGTGACACTAATCTACACCAGGGGAGCGTTTCATCAACATTTCCATCCGACAAGTTGTCAGGTCTGACAACTTTCCTTGATTATGATTGGCTGAGAGGCACTGTTACCATAGTAACTGTCGGATAAAACAGTACTTGTCGGATAAAACGTCTGACAAGTCCTTTCATGAAACGCTCCCCGGGCCTCTATTTAATATCCTCTCTGAGGGATAGTGTTTTCCAATGTAACATAGCCCACATCTATGAAATAGGGGAGGTACACATTACACACAACGCAGGCTTCAGACATCCACCTAGGGCTGGACTTGAATCCAGGATATTTGGTCTTACCAACTGAGCTCTCTCATATATACATGTGTATTGTTTTATTTGCATTTACGCTACAGGATAACAATCACCATCATGCGATATGGAGTCAACATTCTAAATGAAAACTTTGTGACGGAGCTCTCGACGTACTACAAAAACTATATCCTTTCCATAACCTTTTTGTCTGAAAATTTTTCTTAATTTTTTTTCAATTTATTTTCATGAAATTGCGGTTGGCATTTCATTTATAGAGATGGCACTTCTCAGGCTCAATCCTGAAAGGCTTCTTCAACTTTTTATTTTGAGATTATGGAAACAAGAGGATGAGAGTTACTAAGACCTTGGTCACATTAAGGCAGCCGTACAGCTACTCGAAAACAGCCGTTTTAACATTTTTTCTCCAACTACATAGGGGAAGGCGGGGTAAGTTGTGACAGTTTTTGCTTTTTGCATGTTAGAATTGATATGATTAATAATCTTGTCGAAATAAGTACCTTGCCTTGAAATTTAATTTCTTCTGAAATATTTTCCACCTATATATAACTTTCTATCCCCACACTGAAAGTCATCGGGACCTTTGAAAAAAACGATGTCAAATGGCTCAACTTGCCCCATATATGGGGTAAGTTTGAGCCACCTTCTGGGGTAAGTTGAGCCACAAAAACTATGTACAAAATGTATGAGGGGAGAACCAGCATGTCAATTTTTTGTTTAAAGTCTTTTCACTTGCTAATTCTCTATGAATACTAGCATCCTTTAAAAGGAAAAGAGCATTCATGTAAATTTGCTCCTTTCAGCCAGCATTTCAATCGATTTTTATGGTTTGTTTGTTTTTTAAGATACATTACCATAGGAATTACCATGGCTCAACTTGCCCCATGCTGTTTGGCTCAACTTACCCCAGTCCGAACTTAGTGCGATAATTTTGTATCCACACATTTATTATGCATCCATCATATAAAAGACTATGACAAGAATGAAGATCCATACCTGGACTAATAATGTTGTTATCATGTCTTTATTATATTTAAAGACGTGTGTGTTTATAAAGCACTTATCTATTTCACACTCTTTTTTGGCTGAAATTCATATTTTTCCCTCTAAAAAACTACTTTTTGTTTCAAAGTTGAAAACAATATGGTGGGGTTAGGGGTTATGCTATGGGTCATCAATACATGACACCACCACAATGTCTGACTCATTCATTATTGGCCTGGGGCTGGTGGCTCAACTTGCCCCTATGCTCAACTTACCCCGCCTTCCCCTATACATGGTATAAATTAAAATCAATAAAACTGCTGTTTTTGACTCGCCGTACTGCCGCCGTAGAGCAAATGTGACCAAGGTATAAGAGAGAATAAAGGACCCAACTAATTATTACCATTATATAATGCAAAAATATCAGACAACAAATGCTATATTTTTTGCACCCCAGTGTTTAAGGCCACTTCAGTGACGGGTATTTCAGAGTGCACAAGTGTTGTGGCTCAGTGGATAAGTCTCCGGACTTTGACCCACAAGGTCAGGGGTTTGAATCCCACGGCAGCACTCGCGTCCTTTGGCAAGGCATCAATCTACATGTGCCACTCTCCAGTCAGGTCTAGTACTGTGAATGTAGGAAGGAATTTCTTGAATCCTTTAGTGCCCAAACAGAGTAGCCATGCTAAAGCCAGCATGCTTAAAGTTTGTGGCACTTGTCATTTATTGTATAAAACGCTTTATAAATGATACATATCCTTTATTAAACAAACCTTCGGTTGTTTGAAAAAAAGAAGAAAAAATTCAAATCTGTTGGAGCAACAAAAGCTGCTCTCTGTGCTGATTTTTTGTTTCCTTGACTAAATTTCTTTACGTGCTGAGTTCCTGGCCTTCTACAGCCTTCTGAACTGCTATCTCTTCACCATGGCATTTGTGTATTCACCCTCAAAGAATGCTCATAAAGGTAAGATCCTTCTCTTTTCTTAATTGTTAGGCCCCATTTGGGCCTTTACAGGCGTACACATGTAGGTTGCCATTGCAAAGGTAATATGTAGAAAATTCTTGAACTTGATTTGTGTTGTGTATAATATTCGTATGGATACAGAAACACCCAGGGAAGAAAACAAAAATCAGTGCAGACACTTTTAAGATAACTGACCTAAAAATCATAATTCTTTTCATATTTTGTTGATGATCATCATAAAGTGCACACACTGGAAATACTATTATTATTGTGATTATCATCATCATTATTATTAATTCAATCTACATGTACATTTCACAAATATGATCATAACAACATACAAAAAGTAACATTACAAATATCAGTTGACTTTGTTTATCTATTCGCGGTGATTATTATTATTATTATTTGTTTGGCGTCACCTGTGCCTGGGAGGCGAAAAGCGAACTGAATCACTGTGACCCGCAGGTCTCTCCTCCCGATATAAATTGGGGGGAATACAGGTGGACCACTACACCGGGGTTTCCCCCTACTCTTATACGAACAGTGCAGAGGGTTCTTAACGTGCAAAGGTGGTGACTCTCCTCTACACGGGGCCTCCATTTAACGTCCTATCCGAGGGACGGAGCGTTTTCCATTGTAACATAGCCTGCATCTATGAAACATGGGAGAGACGTTTACACACAACGCACTGGCTTCAGTCATCCGCCCGGGGTGGACTCGAACCCACGATCTTTGGTAATGGTATAATATCATTTGATATCGATTGATAATGGTATAATATAATTTGTTCTTTCAGACACATACTTCAAGGATAATCCAACATTCTCCATGCTAAATGAATCTGAGGATGAGCTTATCTATGGGTAAGAAATTGACACCATCTATTCAAATGCATATATTTTCATTTCCATCACAAGAAATAAATAAATGGAAGTAATTCAGGTGTAGGATTATTTTTTTCCTTGTTGCAAAAGTGCATAGAATTTCTTATGTGTTTCAGTGATCAATATTCTAGTACATGCACGCTGTGTATTATGGCTTTAGAAAGATGGATTGTTAATTATACTATGAAAAACTGTTGAAATTTATTTGTTAACTAATTATTCTTATTAAGGCATGAATTCATACTTTGGCTGTTGTTTTTTAAATACAGCTTAGAAACTGAACTTAAGTCTGGATACTTTTTAGCTTTTTATCTATGTATATTGAAGAAATAGATATACAATGTACATGTATCAGCAGTCATGGAATATTGCAGCATGATTTTCCTGTCACAGATTCATTGTACAAACTGTTGAGAAGCAGGGGCGGGGGGTTGAAAAGCCACCCTCCCCTACCCCCTCCCGAGCTAGTTAGGATTATACTTTCTTTCAATTCCTTACAGGAGTGACAGTGAAGATGGTGTACACACGTCACTGACGGGAAACAACAGACACATGGCTAACGAGGAGGAGTGAAAGAGGTTCTTCCCTACCATGAAGCGATACCATCCAAAGATTTGATTCGTCCCTTTCAACAAGATACTAGATTAGATGCACAAGTGGTTTGTGATCTGTCTCCTCACATGCAAACTTGGCTTAATTTTCAACATTTTATTTTTTTTTTATCTTAGTGTGTTTTTTCCTTGGTTGGTCAAAATGTCTTACAAAAACTTGATATGTCCCTTTAAACCAGTAGCATGTAGTCGGCACGTGATTCAGGTTTTGATCTGACGTTACGTGTGGAAACTTGCTCAACTTTTCAACGTTCTTTGTTCCATTTGGTATTACTTGTGTGTTGAGTTTTGTGTGGGAAGGGGGAGGGCTGATAGAAGAGTCATATAAAAAAAAGTACATCATACAGATTTTGATGTGGTTTTACTCTCGAAAACTCGATCAATTTTCGAAAGTGGTTTGCTATCTGTCACTTGCAAATTTGCTTCGTTTTCATTCTTTCAGGGGGGGGGGGTGATTTTGCTTTTTTGTTTTGTTTTTTTCCTTCAAAAAAGATATACTCCAAATTTAGCACTTCATATGACTCTTAAAATAAAACGGCAAATAAGCATTAGTTGGTCACAATTTGTCCTATGGTATCTGTAATCTTGCTCCATGTTTAAAGTTTTGGAATTCTTTTGTTTTCAAATTTGTGATTTTTTGTATAATTGTGTATTATTTTGAATGAAAAAAGATGCCATCCAGATGTTTGATATGTCCCTTTAAACAAAAACGTAGATAGCACAACACAGATATGATCTTTTTTAAATCTTTTTTTACATACATGCGGTTTTACTCTGTTTTTAGCTCATCTTTTTTTTTCATTTGTGAATATTTTTCAAGAGATGCTTTCCTAGGATGCGATACATTCTTCTAAAAAAAATGGTAATTCATATTGTAGACACTTTTAATTTATTTTCAGTCTAAAAAACTGGCAGCCAAATATTTGATCTACACCCTTTCAATAGTAGCTACGCATACTGCAGTTGATTGATAAATCTAGTAATGATTAAAATACCCAATAGTGTAATACAAAAAAATATATTTGGGTTGTTAGCTTCCTTGTATTCTTGATTGTATTCAATAATTATTTTCACAATTTTTTTTTTATTTAAGAGATTTGGGTAGGGGGACTATTCTGCAAACTTACCCTACGTATTTCAAACATTGGACCAAAAATATTAAAAAAGAGTGGTCCCTTGTAGGAATACAGGCTGTGACTATAATTTATCGAAAATTGTGCATTCAAAGGAAACCAAAACCCAAGAAGAGAAGCTATCTTATTGGAAAGAGTAAAATGGGAGGAAAAATCTAAAACAAGTTTCATCAAAATTGGTAATGAAATACATGTAAGCAAGTTGTCAACGTTTAAAAAGTCTCGTATTTTTTATGGGGATCCTCACATTGTCAAACGTGCTTCAAAATGGCTGATTTTGTGGACAACTCTCAATTTGTTTTGTCCACAAATTTTCAGATTTTCCCCTTTATTTACATATTTCACATTCTCTCCTGACCTCGACACATGTGGTGTGAATTGTATTTTTCCATGACGTTTGTTGTGCTCAGGAGGCAAGATGCAATTTGAAAGATGAGGAAAATCTGAAAATTTGTTTGTAAGATTTGTACATGTGTGCAGTTTTGACAATTAAAAAAAAACAAGAGCTCATAGCTATTGTAAAATGGCATTGTTTGACCATTGTAGGAGCACTGTATAAGGAGGCTGTGTTAATTGTACTAGAAATGCCAAGTTTAAAAAAAAATGTTATGCGTGAGATTTTCATGACTCGGCGTCTCTGCGCGTGTGCGGCCGGTACTTACACTTGTACGTTTCGAAAAGGTGCGCGCGCGAGATATGGGCTTCATCATGATATCGATCCATACTACAAAACATGCGATGCGCGCACGCATCATCGTATAACGTACTAGATGTGCGCTGACTGCACTCTTGATTCGTCTCACATACCGGGGTAGAGTTGTCCACAAAATCAGCCATTTTGAAGCACGTTTGACAATGTGAGGATCCTCACCGAAATTAAAACAAGACTTTTTAAACGCTGACAACTTGCGTATTTCATAATCGACTTTTATAAAAACTTGTTTTAAATTTTTCCTCTCATTTTACTCTTTCCAATAAGATTACTTCTCTTCTTGGGTTTTGGTTTCCTTTAAATGCACAATTTTCCTACAGCGTGTGCACAGAGCTGCCAACCATTACGTTTTTGCCGTAATTATTACCATTTTGGGAACAAAATTACGACAATAGGTTTTATCTCCGTAAAATACAATTCTCTATAGAAGAAATGCCCGTTTTCGTAAAACTTACACAATTTGAAGTAATTTCTATGAATGTAGTAGTATGTTTAGATACTAAATGTAAATGTCATTTGTGGGTCAATATTTCAAAGCACAGTCATGAGAATCACTGAACGCAGGTTGTCATTCCCAAAGGGGTGTGTTCGAAATTCCCAATTTGGGGGGAAATTCCTCTCTTTTTGCCATTATGATCCCTTATTATGTATTTAGTTGCACAAGGTTTGCAGTTTTGTGTTCACGATGCAGGACTTATTTTGATGGGTTTAGGAACGTGATGTTGCCCTACATTTGTTAAAGTAGGGCAGCCTAGTGTTGTAGTAAATAGTCTTCCATTTGTCATTGTGTATAGGGAAGATGATGTGTGTTTTACAATATTCTTTGTGGTTGCCAATGCACACTGAATTATATAACAGTTGGGTAGATATTGCTGATTTCTCTTTTTTCGCATTTTTACTGATACTTTTATTCTTAAATCTCCAAATGAAAGCTTTTTGTAGTTTCATATATACATGTATATGAATTTACACAAGCGAAATTATTTCATTTGAGCTCTCTCAGCTTCCTGTTTTAGTATATAGTACTGGCTTACAACTTCCAAGAAAAGTTCTGATCTTATTAACCCCCTATTACCTTGCCAATTAAGTTCCAAAATAATTGTTGGATATTGAAATATACTTGTACTTGCCTTGGTTAAGCCTGTAAAATATGGACAGATTGAAGAAAAATCTTATACTAAGGGATGGTCCATGGAACAGACATAATACTTTGAGAGCCTCACACTTTGAAATTTACAGAATTCCAACAGTTCTTGCTGAGTTTATCAGATACATTTGACATTCATTCACTGACGCAATACATTCCCTGTAGAACTGTTCAGTTTGTTTGAATACTGGAAGTTTGAGAATGCGATGCCTTGGAACTTGCTGAATTGCGTATTCCTATGCTGGAACTGCCTGGAGACAAAATTCGACTTTCCGTTAATAGAATATTTAGTGAAGACTATTATAACTTCCCTGAACTTTGGGGTTTATGCTTATGTCATCAGATGTATTCTCAAATGCCTTTGGGGTTTTTTCTGTACTAATTCTTCTTTATATGTACATGTAATGAAGCATAGATTCAGTGATTAAACATATATGTGTTTTTTTTATATAGCAGTTAACACATCAGCAAAGCGTCTCCAAACACTTAGCAAATTATTTATGAAAATAGAGATGTCAGTTTGCATTGATTTTTTTTCCTTTATCAGGCAACAAGTGATTGAGACATGTAGTAGAGTTTGTAAAAGTTAAAATATGTGACCATTTTTTTTTCAAAAAACATTGCCACAAAGGAACTTTTCAGTGTGTAGATTATTATGTATATATTTGCTTAATTATGAAACAGGCTGTGTTATTTTTAAGTTAGCGGTAAATGCATTATTTCAGAAAGTTGTGTGTTTGATACTTAGGGTGTTTTTTCCCCCTCTAGTCATTATAATATGAAACTTATGTCGATTTCTGTCCACCTTTGTACCCTATTATGTTTTCCCAGTTTTCAAGATGGATCATATAATGTTATACTGTATAAGAGAGAAATCTTTATATTTCGCCTACATTGATCATATTAGTTCATGTACCAAAAGAGGCGAGTGATGTAATGCATCACAGTAATGAAACATATAGGCCCGTATTCTGAAGTCAGGTTTAACTTAGATCATGGTCTAACTCTGCCAAAATTATGGAAAGCCAAAAACGTCAAAACTTTTAAACTTTCCTTAAATTGTATCTTTCTTACGTATACTGTGATCTTCCTACCTCATGGATGGTGAAGAGAGCTACCTTGTTTATCCATCCGAAACAGTTAAAATGATTTGAGAGAAAAATTGTAGTTCATACAGTGAAATTATACTGTTTATACTGATTTATGCTACTATCGGACATCCATACTTAAACCACACTTCTAAACAAGAGTTTTAATTAAACCCGATTTCAGAATGCGGGCCATAGAATCAAGGTTCGAAGAAGAAGGGCATTATATTATCAAAGAATATTCATACTTGACAAAAGTGAAATATATTCTCCAACTTTCTTTGGGTTCATGTTTTCTTATGACATACAGTGTACTATTTTTATTAGTAGTAGTAGTGGATATGTATATCCTGTATTCATATACAGGAAAATTAATGATCAGACGTTAAGAACACTCTAACAAAATACAAAGATTTTTTTCCTATATATTTTGCTTAGAATAAAGCCTAGCCCAGCAAGTGTGAAACTTGGAATGCCTTTACAAGGGGTTGCTTATAAAGAGGTCCCCCCTCCCTTCATTATTATTCCTACAAGCATTTATTTTCTGATAGAAATTTTTTTTAGCCCAGCATGTGAAATTTTGAACAACCTTTATGAGGTCATGTGTCTTGTGGGTTTTTTCACTTTAATAAACAATTCAACATTGTCAGTAGAGTGTATTAATTTTGCAATTAGTTCTATAGGATTTCAATGTCAATATTTTTTTAATTATAGCTCTTGTATTTCATGGGGGGAGGTAGTTCCAAGTTTGAGAGAAAGTAAATGCAAATTGTCCTTTGCATTTTTTTTTCATTTCTATGTCTAACTATAATTTTACTTTAATTACCTTATTTATTGATAAACTTTAAAGTTGTTTTTAAGAAGAGAAGCAATATAGTGCTATTTTTTTGTGTTTTTTTTTTTTGGGGGGGGGTTAAGACATCTTACATAATTATGAATTTCAGAATTTGATGAAAATACATGTTTTAAGTTATTGATCAGAATTTTTGTTTTTTGTTAAAAGAATCTCAAAGATTTATTCACATTCCTCTCTCTCTTTTTTCCTAATTTTCCATCAAATTTACTCCTATCTAGGGAATGTCCTTTTATACCTGAATTTATTTATTCTTCTCAGCACAAATAAAAGTTGCCTTAAAAAGGGCGAGGGGCATAAATCTTCTTTCTTTTTTGATGCAGTTGAAAATATGTTGTATTCTATCAGAATTTCTTCACTCTGTATTTATAAACAAGGGTTTTCAATTATCAAGTGTGCAATATTGGGTCAATATGAAAGAGATACCTTTGCTTTCATTAACTGCCAATGATAATTTCAAGAAATCATCTTTATGGGATATATGATTATATTAAAAAGTAATATATTATTGTTATTATTGAATTTGATTGTTTTACCAGGGGGCTAGCTTTTTTTCCCTGATTTCTTTCTTTCATTGTATTTAACCCCTGCTGGCTTTTCAGTTAGTATTTGATTAAAAATTTGTACATATTTACCTGTGCTTGAAGGGATATAGCTGCAATTACGGAAGATTAATTATCTGTATATACTTTGATCTGGAGTTGCAGAGTATTTTTGGTACCATTTAGTTGTTCTAAGTTATAATGGTTTTCTTTCATGTAGGTAAAAACTATTAGGTGTGTGCGATGTAGTTTAAGATCATTCACCAGCCAGATTTGTTTTGTATATTGTTACGTTTTGCTAAAAGTCAATGACTTACAAAGTATTATTGAGCCATCTGTTTATGGTTTGCTGACTATACATACAGTGCAGGGATGAATAGGGACTCGTAAGTACTAGCATTTTTTAGTAAGAGTTTTGTAGAAAAAATATATATATTAATTCATAGGGAAAAGGAAAAAAAGTGATACCTTGTGCTAGTAACCAGCATATTTTTATTTATTTTTTATTTGAGTTGAGCAGATATTTGGTTGGAATTGATAATCGAAAATTCTAAAATGTACAAAATTGGTTTACATTTCCATTATGATGTATACCTCATGGTGCGGTTGTATGAAAATAGCTTGCATATGTGAAATGGAAGGCAACATCCTTGGCAGTTTGATGCATGTATTTTCAGATAGTTCTGTTCACATTTGTCTGTTGTGTTGATGGGGGCCTTCAATGCCAAGATAAAGATAAGTGCATCAATTGAAATCCATCATATTCTATATTATTATGCGTTTTACTGGACTTGTCATTCTCATTGTTTATCCCTGTTTCAACCTCTCCCATGTTGATATTTACCATTCAATTAAACATTTGTGAGTACAGGGATTTAAAATGAAGCCAGATTTACTGTAAAGAATAATAAGCGTTTGAAATCTATGTTTGTTAATATTGGTGGTGATTTTCAAAGTGACTCCTTTCCTGAAACGCCCTTGGCTTTTTTGTGGGATATTTTGAACACATTGCCTTTTGCAACTGGGGGCCCGGTAACAAAAAGTTTAGCAATGATCGTATAACATATTCATTTTTTTATGATCTCATTGACTACAACACATAATTCATCATGAAAATCAAACATATTATTAATTGTTAACCTTTGATCTCATGCACACTCTATGTTACATCTGATTTTGGAATATGTAAGTCCGTTCTGTAATCAGCATTTCAGCTAGCAGCACTCGTAAAGCATAAATGAGATATTTGAGCAGAGTCGCATAATTATTGTCAAATGATCACCATATAGAAGCAGCATACTATATTTTCACTATTTGTTCGGGTGATATTTGTTACATTGTTATGTAATAGTAACAGATAATAACAGTACAAAATAATGTGATGTACATAGTAATATTGGAAAAGGAGAAGTTTACTACAGTATGATAATAAAGTAAAGACAAGTACTATTTAACCCCTTGTGTTTACATCTTTTAATTTTTGCTTGCTGTTCCTTACCGTATGATCTACTAGTATTGGATTCATACAGTGATAACAAAACAAATCTGAAAGTTAGTGCTTGTTTGCCTATCATAGCAATGTCTGATTGAGGATGTATCCTCTGATTATGATTGATAAAAAGTTATACCCCTTCAAGATCCTTACGCCCCTCCCTTTCCAATTCTCTTATTACCCCCAAAGTTTCCAAAACCTGGGGTGAAAGATCATTTGTTTATTCATCCTCAGTCGAAGCTATGGAATAGCCTCCCTCATAACATCAAACAGTGCTTGACTTCTGAAACTTTCAAAAATTACCTCAAAACATTTCTGTTCAATTCTTCTTAATTTCTTTTATAATTTCCTCAAAGCGCCTTGAGCACTCTACAGAGTGGATTTGGCGAGATATAAGTCTAATTATTAATTGATTAATTAATAATTGTCATTTACTCATTGTGAAGAGGAAGAGAAAGTTGTAAATTTTTAAAACCTATGAATATACTTTTGATTGACAAAAAACCATCAGTTTTTACCATTATGCATAGAAATGCTAATTTTCATTGTGTCAAGGAAAAATGACAAAATACAAACTGACCGTGTGGAGCATTTCTCATACATTTCTCCTGCACTTTTAGCCATTTGAAATAAAACAGATATAACGAAACATTTTGTAACAACTTTACCACCAAAATTAGCATTTCTGCCATAAGTAAGCACAATCTTCATCTTTTTGTATCAGCTGTGTTTATTTCTTATAATTTTTGCTTGCTGTTTCTTACCGTATGATCTACTAGTATTGGATTCATACATTGATATCAAAACAAATCTGAAAGTTGGTGGGTTTTTTCCTATCATAGCAACGTGTGACTGAGAATGAACCCTCTGATTATGATTGATAATATTAATTTACTCCTTGTGAAGAGGTAGAGAAAGTTGTAAATAAATGTGTGGGTGTGTGTACAGTGCGTATCAGTAGAAAGTTTACACTTTGAAAAGTCCTGGCAATTGAAAAATATATAACATTGGTATCGTTTTTTTTCCCATATGCTCTTGGGTCTGGGTCTCATCTATCAAATGAAAGTGAATTTTTTTGGCAGAATGTTCCTGTTGAGTTCGTACTGTCCATTTTTTGTAAAGCTCGCAGAAATCGGTTTGTGCATATAACTATTTTGTTGACAATAAGCGAAACTTTGAAATGTCATAACTTTCTTAATTTACATCCGATTTTGATGAAATTTTCAGCTTTGTGCTTGCCTGATTTCTCTTTATAGATTCAAATCAACATTTTTCTGAGGTGGACTTGACCGTTAAAGGGTCCTGGCTTTCAGAACTCCTCCTTTTTAAAAATAATACGTATGTTATCTTGTCTTGTACTCTCTTGTATCTTGTCTTGTCTTGTTTTGTCTTCCTCTTTCTGCTTTTTCTTCTGTCTACTGTGCAACATATCATTCACAACGAACACCTCTTTGTGTGAATAGTTTTGCATTTGTTCAGTAGTTATGTTTACAGCAAAAGATTTCGACCTTTTTCTTCCTTCTCTTTTTTCTTTCCTGTATATATACGCATATATGAGTCGACCATATTTTCTTCATTTCCAAGGGGGATCCACACTTTACAAGCTTTGCTTTAGAGTGGATCCCCTCATTTCCATTTATGCTCAATATTATATTGTTTTTTTGTTTTATGAAGTAAGAATGCTCGTCTGTGAAAATGTACTTGATTTGTTTAATATGTTACTTTGTTTTATGTTTTGAATGGAAATGGAAAATAGAGAATTGAATTGAATTGAATAGAACCAAAAAACGGTTGGAAATAACTTTGTGAACCCTTTTCTTAAGATAATAAAAGGTTCCAATTAAGGAACAGAGAAAGGTTCTAAGATTTCTACGAGAGCCAGGCATGCTATTCCTAATGATCACTTTTGCGTTTCGACGGACAGGGCAGGGGTGTCGCGCATAGGCGGCGGAAGCGGGGGGACGGGGGGGACGTGTCCCCTCCTAAATTTTAGGTGGGGGGACGGTCCCCCCCCTAAATTTAAAAAAAAATTGGGGCGCCTGTCCTATTTTTTACATGTGTCCATCCCAAAATTTCAGGTGGACACCCCCTAAATTTATTGGCTTCCGCCGCCAATGGTGTCGCGCAAGTTATGAAGCTGGGGGTGCACGTACGGGGTGCAGGTGCCCCCTCCCTCTGAGGCAGAGGAGTTCCGACAATGATATAATAAAAAGCATAACACTTTTTACCCCTAAGTTCTGCTATCAACAGCTGATTTTCCTAACTTTAGTGCCACCTCGATCTATAATTAAGATGTGCACTTCCCAATACTCAAACCAAAACTCAAAACCAACCTACGTACGCCCCTGTGTTGTTCCACGAATGTGTGCATATTATTTCCATTTCATCACTTTACTAATCTATTACATTGTATTTTTTTCAATAATGTACTTTTATTCAACGTTCGGTATTATATGATTTGGGCTTTTACAATCTAAATCCATCATAAACCCTTTTCTATACATTTTATATTAAATTATTCTAATTTTGGCACACTTGCATCTCGAGAAACTTTCAAAAATAGCAGGCCCTGAACTGAATCCCCTTAACATTTCATTTTGTGTCATTACGCAACCGGCATTTGAAAAAGACCCCCCCCCCCCGTCGTAAAAATGATGGGTCCTTATATATCATGTGCATGTTCGCGTTATTGACGATGAGAAAGACTATAAGGAGATGGGTATGAAGACGTTCAAAACCAATCAGTCATTGTCCACTCGCTTTGTCATTTAAAACTTAACAAAAAATGAAAATGGCCTGCTCGTTCCTGTCACCAAAACGCTGGTATATGTTTAAAGTGTGATCGATCTCAAAACGGGGATGTCAGTGTACGCGTCTAATGAACCCGCTCTTAAATAAAAGGCGTGCCCAACTTCGCGCCAACCCAGTCTGATAAGCTGAAGTGCGACGCCACGACTTACCGCACGGGATCGTCTGAACACGTATCGAAGTAACAACACTTTGATCAGATCTGGAGTTGTTTGCATTTCTGAAGTCAAAATGGCTCGCTTTTATGTTCTGATTGTTGTTCTTGCCCTAAGCTGCTGCATAAGCTTCAGTGAGGGAAGGTCATTTCGGGAGCTTCTCGGCGAGATTTTGTAAGTATACATTTTTTTTCTCTCTCTTCTAACTGTTTGTTTCCCTTTATAACAACTGTTGTTTTAATAATCATATATTCTACCAATATATATATATATATACATGTATATATAAATTGGAGAGCAGTGTTATAAAGTATTTGCTGGAGGCGGGGCTGTGCCTCAGGGAGGGGTCATGGGCCCATGAAGACTGTCATCTGCTCCCCTCTTATTTTGAAAGAAGTAAAAACAGATCGGAGAAAAAGGGGGGCAAGGAAGAACTTTTTGATGATAATTTTTTTCTCATTCTTGTCTTATTGTTAATTTCTCCAAACTCGTACAATACAAACAAAATTAAACTTTTTTGTTAAAGATTCCACAAACACCTTTTTTAACTATTTAAACAATTACTGTAAGGTTCATTATTAGTAAGCAACGTCGTGTGAAAAAAATATTAAACAGCGTTTTTAACATCTAAACATATTGGGTAAAAATGCTCCATGATGGTAATTATGTGTCCAAGGCCAACCAACAATTTCTTTTCGGAAATTTTATTATCCAGTGTGATGACAATTTTGGCCATTCAAAAGTAATTGCCGCCTTTTTTAACCTTACCGGACAATATGCTTCCCGCAATTAGTAAAATACTGCCCCCAAATTAGTTGGACACATAATGAATTACCCACGTGCTGGTTAATATTTTACCCACTACTTTTTTTACAGTGTGCAATTACCCAAAACGGTGGTGGTGGTAGGATATAAACTAAAAAATGTGTTTTATTGAGTAAATTTATCGATTTTTATTTCAGAATTGAATTCGATCCTAAGCATCCAATTTTAAATGTTAATATTTAATTCTCAACGAATTAAGCATGGTTGTTTAAAATGTTAAACAAGTACTGAAATTAAAGGTTCATATAATAAACTGCGTTAGATCTTAAACGGCTTATTTACTGTGTACCCTATTGAAATAAAAAATATTTATACGTATGTCTCGTTTAGACTTTCTCAAACAACGTTTGAGCTGGAAATATTGTCATGTTCATTGATTTTAGAGTATAGTTCACATTACTGCTCTTTCACCAAAATTTTAGACAGTCTTTGAAATGCAATAGCACATTTGCTTGAACATGTTATTTTCAGTCGTGGGTTATGTCGGTTTATCAAAACTGTTGACCAAATAGATACATGGCGGTTATTCAGACAATTATCTATTGTACTTACTTTCGATTCCACTGAAATGCTGATTCGTTTGCATAAATTAGCATATACTATCTGCATCAATAATGCAATTTTCGATAGGTGGTTCGGCGGGGAAAATGAAGATATGATCTGACAGAGATATTGCTATATTGCTATTTCTAAAAAAATCTCATTATATACAATATATTTATATATTTTGTGTTTTCAGACCAATTGAGCTATCTCTTTCGTCCCCCTCCCTCTTGTATCACTTTTCTTGTCGAAATAAATATGAATGTATAAATCAACATAAATCATATCAATCTGTTCTGAATCTTTCACCCCAAGGGTTTTTCCGGGCTTTCCTTTAATTGCATAAAACATTACAAAAGCGGTTTATTATCGCTTTTCTTATATAGGATTATTGATATTGTATATTCCTAATAAACCATTTTTATTCATTTCGATTTGATTTGATTTGAGTTATTGTTTCACACTCACAAAAAGATATATCTTGAACATAATTATGAGAACATGATGAAAAAATACATAGTTGTAGTATTCTACAAGGAAATACAATTACGTGAAATATGAGGAATCTATTAAAAGGCAAAGCTTGTAGACATATAGGTTCCCGGAAGAAAATAAGGATTAAAAACTCCTATAACGCAATGAAGCGAAATAAATCAAATGAAAAATTATCAATACATTATAAAGAGCTCTACATGATAGTCACTCAAGCAAGGCGCTTATCCACTAGCTAACGATTGTATATAAAAGAAATATTTTCAGCCTACATTTAAAAGAACATAAATTCAATACTGCTTGACTCTCTTTCTCTCTCATATTACCCTTTTCCCTCTCAATCTCGCTCTTTAAAAACTTTTTTTCAAACAGCGAGGAGGATACCTATGACAAATTGACTTTGGTAGAATCATGGGCTCCATCTTTTTGCGAGAAGGTAAGTCATATAGGTCTAGCAACATGCAGGGGCGGTCAAGGATTTTCCAGGGGGCGGCAGTTGGGCACCCCAATCATATTTTGATGGGGTGTATCTCATGAAACCCTGAAATAATGGTTCTAAGGAAATGACTAAAAGAAAGCAAAAAGTCTAACATCCGAGCATACGACGATTTCCATTAAAAATATATTTCATGGCCCTCAGACTGGGGCTGCGGAACGGGGGCTGAGCCAAAAGTGTGGGGGCTGACCATGCAAAAAGTCACAATCATAATATTATGGTTATTTTTACTTTTTTGTATACGTTTTTTTTATGGGGGGGCTGAAGCACAAATCACAGGTAGACCAAGCGGGATTCGAACCCACGACATCAGTGTCACAACTCTTTTCTACTAAATTGGCGGATAATTTTTTCTCACTCACCAGATTGTAGTCACTTTGACAAGAAAGTGTTTCATTTGGATCAAATGAAACTCTCTGACAACAGAAATAATATATAAATCAGCTCATTTCGAGATAATGCTTACAAATAAGTTAAATATGACTTATATCGAAGAAAATGACCACTATTTGGGGTTACCGATGTGGCATGCCATTATAACTTCTTCTATTTACGTCTTTTTCAGTTTTACTTCTTCTATTTACGCCTCTTTCATTTTTACTTCTGGAATTTTCGCCTCTTTCATTTTTACTTTTGGAATTTTCGCCACTTTCATTTTTGCATCTGCCATTTTTACGTCTACCATTTTTGCATCTGCCGTGTTTTTACTTCTGCCATTTTTATTATTTTTTGCTCATAACTGATTTGTGTTTGTTTATTATTTTTATATTTGTATGTCGATAAATGGAAATATAAGTGAAATAAACGAATAAATTCAAATTCACTTCAGGCTCAACAATATGCACTATGTGAATCGAGAAACCCAAACTTCTGTGTCTGCAAATATGTTTCATAAAGCTCTTCGTAAGTTAAGAGCGACTTTAAGAACGACTGATGATCGTTGGTAGTATATACGAAATGTTCATTGGTGATGTCTGAGCTTGTAAGAAAGGACCATCAGTCTATCTTAACATCGCTCTTAACTTACGAACATCTATATGAAACGGCCCCCATATTCCTACTCCGGCCATCTTTCCATCCATATCCTGTCATTACGAAAATCGCAGTTTGATGTGCAGAAAATCAAATTAAAATTTCTGAAGAATGATATGTTTAATCCCTCTCCCCGTCATGGGAGTTGGTAGATCTTTCGCAATCAATCAATCCACCATCAGTGTTCGCTCAGCCGCCTTGCTTGCTTGGAATTTCTTGCTAAAAGCCAGAATAAATGAAGGGTTTTTTTCTTCTATCTTTTTTTTGTTCGTATTTGACAGTCACCGTGTGATATCCTCAGTACATACAAGAAGAACTGGACTATTCACGGACTTTGGTAAGTCATATTTTTAACGGCATTCTATTTTATTTTATTTGATTCGAATTAATTCTCATATTTCAACTAAATATCAAAGCAATTTGAATACAGAATACAGACAGTGTGGCGAAGTGATATAGTATAGCAAAGTACATTGTATATTATAACAATGACAATAAATGAGTGTGACGTACACTTAAAAAACTAATTAGTCAAAAATGACTAGTTTATAGGGTCAGCTGGGAGCAACTGTTATTCTAGTCATATTGACTATTTTCTAGTCATATTTTACTAGAAAGGAGTTATTTCTGACTAGAAAACATGTCAGAAATTCGTATATCAGTGATTGCCATATCAGTTACTCCCAGCTGACTACTAGTCTAGTCAATTTGACTGATTTGTTTTAAACTCAAGGAACCTGCATAAAAAGCAGAGCTTATGTTTTCTGCAGGTTCCTTTAAACTATTATTTTTATTTTTAAGGATGTTTTATTGTATTCTCTCAAATCAAATAACACAATCAGATTCTATAAACAATTTGTACAAACATAAATTATAAATTATACAATAAATCCATTACAATATAATTATACAAATATACATACATAAATAAATATACATCAAACTTAAAAAATACTAGAAATTAATACTAATGCGTTTCAGCAAATACAAAATGAAATATTAACAAAATATGTGACATGATAAGAGAGAAAAAAAAAAGATAAAAAATGTTGTTCCACCTCCCACCCTCCCCTCCGTCCCCAGGTTAGGAGCATTCTCCGTTTTATGCCTATACTCTACATGGAAGGGACTCAAATTCTCCGTATTGTTTTTTTTTGTATGTGTTTTTATTTATTTTGTTTTGTGGCTTTGTCTCTCGTATGTATACCTTTGCGTCACTCTCCCTATTCATTCTTTAATTAAGATTTTCCCATTAAGAAATCAGCAATCGATGAGATATGGGACACGCACAAACAATGAATAAAAAATCAATTTGGCACAAGAATATTGAAAGGGGGAAGGGGTGTACGTCACCTAATAAATATTCTATTAAATTCCACAAACACTAGTTAAATAGATGATGCCATAGATGATGTAATTCAGCCAGTTCTCAGCTTCTATCATTTTCTTCATCTTAAGAGATCACTAAAGGGGAAGTTCAACCTGAAGAAAACTTTCTTGTAAAAATAGCAGAAAAAAATAGTAAAAAAATATTGGTGAAGGTTTGAGGAAAATCCGTTTAAGAGTAAGAAAGTTATTAGAGTTCAAAGTTTTGGATTTGTGACGTCATAAACGAGCAGCTGTCCCATGTGTTATGTAATATAAAATGCATAAATTTCAAATTTTGTATGGTTCCTGATGACTTAGTTTTGTTTTCTTTTCATGATCGGGTGTGAAACGATTTGTCTATTGATATACAAAAGTTACAGTGAAAACCATTTTCAATTTTCTGAGAAAATGACATTTCATTGATTTTTTACCATTCGCTATGTAGGAATGCTGCTCGCATATGACGTCACAAATCAAATAATTGAAATTCTAATAACTTTTTAATTATTTGATGAATTTTTCCCAAACCTTCGGCAATATTTTTCATTAATTTTTCTGCTATTTTTACAATAAACTTTTTGTCAGGGTGAACTTCCCCTTTAATAAATAAGATCATTTTAGATCATTTTTACTGTTGGAGCGCATATCAGGCAAATGTGTGTTATACCGGGATATTATACCACTTCTTTGCAAGCCTATAAATATACATTATTATCACCCGTATCAGACATCTGAGCTGGTCATTTACAAAACCGTATTGCCCTACATTTTCTCAATATCGGGAAGGGTAGGTATATTGTTTGTATTTTCCTCGGTCTCAATGCGCGTATTTACTTTGCATGCAGAGACGAAGCAAAATATACCTTTGTATTTTCCCTGGTCTCACATCCGGGCATTTGTGGATGCGTATAAAGAGATACGCTTCATAAGGATCCGCCCACCAACAATATACGTCATAATAAAGACAACGCTGAATCCGAGCGCTTGCAAGTACGTCATAATGGTTAAGTGCAGAGCCTAGACCGATATTAACATGACACAATAGAACTCTATTTTAAAAGAAATATCCCCATTATCATGATTTTTGCTCTAGATATCTGATTTGGATGATAATAAAAATATTGACTGGCTCTTCTTTCGGGGAACATCAAATATATTGCCCTTAAAAGACCCATATTGCCCTCGTCTAAAGACTCGGGCCAATATGATTCTTTTGCTGGCAATATATTTGATGTTCCCCTCAAGGCCAGTCAATATTATATAATTATAGCGCCGTTAAAGCTTGTGTATAGTTTTGGTAAATCCACCAAAATGCACCTATCACTATTCCGATTCATTGCTAGCTAATATGAATGGATATGCCCTATAACAGTTATGATATGGAGGATATGAAATGAAAATGTGTTTTACAGGATAAAATTTGCGATTTTACATGGAAATTTAATTTGATCGGGTCACCCGATCAAATCAAAATATCTCTGTGAATTTGTCTTTCAATTAAATCCTATTCCAAATCACGGAATGGGCTGAAACTTTCAAGATATGTTCTTTGTAACTTTTGGATATCTAATCACTAAATTTATAAGATAAGTGCTTGAATGCCCATTTTTTAAATTTAAAACAAGCATCGCCGAGAGAGGGGGCTATATATCCAAGATTTGAATATTTGAAATTTTCTCAGAGAAGTGCAGTTGGAAAAATATCTAACGGTCTCTACGCTTCAGTAAGACTGTCATATTAGATGATATTCGATTATCAATCACATTATTGTCCCATTACCAAAGCTATACACAGGCTTTAATAACAATGCGAGATAATGTCTGCATTATTAAGGTCAAGTCCACCTCAGAAAAATGTTGATTTGTATCAATAGAGAAAAATCAGACAAGCACAATGCTGAAAATTTCATCAAAATCGGATGTAAAATAAGAAAGTTATGACATTTCAAAGTTTCGCTTATTTTTAACAAAATAGTTATATGAACGAGCCAGTTACATCCAAATGAGAGAGTCGATGATGTCACTCACTATTTCTTTTGTTTTTTATAGTTTGAATTATACAATATTTCAATTTTTACGAATTTGAAGATTAGGACCTCCTTGCCTGAAGCACAAAATGTTAAAAAAATGGAATTCCACGTGTTCAGGGAGGAATGAAACTTCATTTCACACGACAATGACGAGAAAATAAAAATATTTAATATTCCATACAATAAAAAAAAATAGTGAGTGATTCATCAACTCTCTCATTTGGATGTAACTGGCTCGTTCATAGAACTATTTTGTTGAAAATAAGCGAAACTTTAAAATTCCATAACTTTCTTATTTTACATCTGATTTTGATGAAATTTTTAATGTTATACTTGTTGAATTTTTATCTATTTATTCAAATCAAGTTTTTGTTGGGGTGGACTTGTCCTTTAATACTGCTTTAAAATTCCGTTTCCTTCGATTTGCAGGCCGTTTAAGAATAACGTCAAAAACACACCAGTAGACTGTACTGGAACTTTCAATGACGACGACATCAAAGTAAGTATTTTAAATAAAAACAGCATTTACATTCTTTTGTATTTTCCGACATTTTTTCTACTCAACATGTTCACTAAAGGCGTATTTCTGTATCGCAAGGAACTAGGCACTATATAGGCATGTCTTTATAACCGACTAAACATAATTGTTGCTAATCAATGAATAATCAACCATTCTATATTCTTATCAGCAAGAAATTTGTCCACATTGTGCTGCACTCGACCCAGGTGAGGTGAATGGGTACCGGGCAGGATTAATCCCTTGAATGCATGAGCGCTGAAAGGCAGCTCGAGCTAAAGCCGGGGTAATAATAATGATAACAACGCGCCTCGGAATAGAATATTTCTAGATAGATGGCGCTATATAAATGCCTATTATTATTATTATTATTATTATTATCAAGAATTGCACTCCCAACAATAAATCTTTTCAAAATGAATGGATCTTTGTTCACTTTTATTCAAGACTTCATCAGACTGATTCGTATGTTTCTCAATCACATTTCTGCATGCAACCAACCAAATATCCCATTTCTCTCTTCTAAACCTCGACACACTTTCTTCTTTCTTCAATAGCAATGTTAATTCCTCCAAGACAAAGAATTTAAACAAATGGAAACGAAATGTACATTTGTATCAATTATGCGATTTAATATGTATAAATAGACATAAATGAATTTTAAAAATGTATGTACAAAATAATGATGTAGGAAGTTGAGAAAGGATGACTTCTAAAATACAAAGTATTGACAATTCAAATTCTTTGTTGTGGAGGATCGTTTTTTTTAACAAAAGGCGATTATTGATTTGATATGGGATTAAGGATAAGAAAGCACGTCCCGCTATGAGAGCCCGATTAACCCTATAGAAACGCGGATCCTATATATCCCTTAAGGCAATCCGCGGATGATGAGGATATGTGTGTATTTTTTGACAGGGGCTTTAATTCAGATTCTTTCCTTACCTCGTGTTATGGCGTAATTTTCTTCAGCAAGAAACTGATCCACAATGTGCTGCACTCAACCCAGGTGATGAAAATGGGTGCCGGTAGGAAGTAATTCCTTAAAAAAGCTGTGTGCGCTATGAACGCCTAGCTTAGCCGGGTAATATAGGAGAGCCTTGAGCTCCTTACAAGGTGGATACTATGCGCGATATAAATACCCTATATCATTATAATTATCATTATAATTATCATTATTATTATCATTAATTTTTAATCATATTTCATTGTAGGATATACGCTCTGAAATGCTCTTGAAATGGCCGACCTACAAAAGAGGGGGCTCTGTAAACGACTTTTGGTATGTATAAAGACAGAACATCCGCATAGGGCACTCCATGAAGTAATTTATCAGTATTTTTTGTTGTTGCTATTATCAACTGTATAAAAGCTACCGAAATCCTTGCGCCTGATTGGTTGAAATTGGATGACTAGATCATTTATAAGCGCCGACAAAGGGGGGGGTCTTATTTTTTTTGGCAACCAGTCAATTTGACTATTATGCAATCATATATATTATTTAATTAACGTTTGTTTTCTTAAAAAAAAGTAATTGAATAAAGTAAAATTCAAATTTTCTTTTTCTTTTCTATATTTTTTTTCCTCTCTTTTCTTTTTTTTCAATATTAGGATATCTACTAGGATTTAAAGTCGAGTAGGTGTGTCTCACAATTTAAAACCAGGGCTTTTACTAAAAATATGTTATATAATTTATATATATAATATATATATATATTTGGATGTAACTGGCTCGTTCATATAACTATTTTGTTGAAAATAAGCGAAACTTTGAAATGTCATAACTTTCTTATTTTACATCCGATTTTGATGAAATTTTCAGCATTGTGCTTGTCTGATTTTTCATTGATTCAAATCAACATTTTTCTGAGGTTGACTTGACCTTCAACAGATGAACATTCGTATCTCCTAAAAAGGAAAAAAGTAGTATAAAATAGAGCATAAATGGAAATGGGGGGAGGGGGTGCACTCACAGCAATGCTTGTAAAGAGTGGATCTGGAAATCAATAATAATGTAAATTGCCGACCTAATCATATATGCGTATACAGGAAAGAAAAAAGGGAAGAGAAGGAATGTAAAGGTGGAAGATTAGATTGATGTAAGCATGTTTCAAATTATTCAAATCAGTATTCAGATAACCATTCCCCTGCATGTGATATGGTAATGTTTAATTCATTTTCAGGAAGCACGAGTATGAAAAGCATGGGACGTGTGCTAGTGATCTGCCAACGTTTAGCAGCGCCAAAAAGTATTTTCGAGGCACAATGGACTTGTATGACAGATACAACATCAAAAGGTGAGTAGCGAGTAGGCCTATACTGAGTGTTTTCGCATGCACGAAACGTGTATAGTTTTTTTGTTTAATATCAAAGCGTCTGAAAAACCTCCGAGCTTTGAACGCGATTATCTCGGAATGCATGTTTTGGAGACCAGTCGAAGTTGAGCCAGTCCGTTAAATAACCGACCCAAGTAAAATTTCTATTAAAGAAAAATAGACCAACATTAACTCACGTCAAAAACTGTGGTGTTAACCGGTGTGCATTGAGGACCACCTAACCAGTTATTTTACACCGGTGTTAAATTGACAGTGTTAGTTTGGGTTGTTACATTTAAATTTGGTGTTATGTTCAACCTCTAGGGTGTATATAATTTTAACACCTCACGGGGTGTGGTCCTCTATTCACACCAACTGGTGTCCGTTTTAACACCACAATTTTTACAGTGTTAATTCTTTTAATAAACAGTTTCCCATTATTTTAGGACATTTGGGGATTGATTATTTTGGCAAGGTAGAGTTCCATATGTAGCTACTTAGATCTTCTCTTATGCTTTTAGAATGTGTTTATGTGAACATGATAACTGATTTACAAACTATAAAAAGATGTGGAAACCAGGGGAGCGATTAGTGAAAGGACTCGCCTGACGTTTTATCCGACAAGTCTAATTTTATCAGATAGTTACCACGGGACCAGTGCCTCTTACCCAATCAAAATCAGGGAAATTTAGATGCCAGATCTGACAAATTGTCGGACAATCCCAACCCACCTTTCGCAATTCCATGCGGTACCTTGCACCATAACCGGTAACCCTAAAACCAACAATAGAGACTTTTCGCATAACGACGGGAACTGACCTTTGCAGCGCTAGATGATTTTGAAGAGACCTCTGGCCACGTCTTCAAAAAAAGGGAAAGAAACAGCTGTCCTGTATCGCAAGTTGTTTTGACGGGAAAATTATATCACGGTGGTGATGATTACCAGATACTATTTATTTTCAAAACCTGAATAGACCTATAGGCCTATATTTTGATGAAAATCTTGTTTTAATGGGAAAATCAAGAATTCATTTTTTGAACATGGGTACCAGCCTGCACAGAGTGTATAAGTATCTATCTGCAAGCGCGCTGACTGACGGTTGCTTCTATATTACAGAGGCGCTCTATAGAGCTCTACGACGACGCCCACAATGCGTGCAAAAATCGTTCCAAATCGGAGATGTCGTTGATAGTAGCAAATAGAATTTTGCACACAAACCGCATATCTAACGTTCCTGTTGTTGCAGGGGCGGAAATCTCTCCCCAAAGGTAGGGGACTTGGACAAGGGGCTGGAAAATTTAACAAAAAGCCCCCATCCCCAAAAAAGAAGGTTATCACCCGAAATTTAAGGTCATTTCGACGAAAATAAATTTGGCAAGCAAAAAAAAAGGTTATCATCCCAAAAGTAAGGTCATCTCCTCATAAAATACATGTTTTTTTCGATTTTGAATGATGTATTTCTTACCATCATAAAAGACCACAAATAGTAGGGGAACATTTGATATTGTGTCCCCCCTACTATTTTGAGTAGGGGGACACGTCCCCCTGTCCCCCCTGGGATTTCCGCCCATGCGTTGTTGTTTTAGCTTATACGGCGCGTATCATTCAATTGTGAATATTTGCGTTGTTGTGAACGCGAAAAGTCTCTTTCAAGTCGCCAGGAAAGGTTCTCTCTAACGAAAAAGGGTAATTTGGTCTCCAAAAGAGAAAAATAGTCTAACATTAGCTAAGTTTATCACAGATGACCTTTTATTGCTCGTGCGCAGTTTACAACCGTGAACGTGCTTATTTTTTCACTGCGTTCAATTAAGTACTTGTGAGGGGTTATCACTTTTTGAAAACATATATCATTTTTTAAACTTATAGAAAACGCTTTCCAAGCTCCAAAAAAAAAATCTCATTTGTTCTTTTTGGGCGATTTATGGCTGTTGTTCGGTTTTTTTTTTTGGGGGGGGAGGTGGCAGGTGACAAAAGATATCGTAGGCCTGTATATATATTCTTTTCCTGTTTGTAGAATTCTCGCGGACGGTACCAATGCTGTACGCCCCTCAGACACAATCAAATACCCACTCGCTTACATCACCACGGCTCTCAGAAAAGGTCTAGGTGTTGATCCCGCTGTGTATTGTGTGGTAAGTTTTTCGCAATGGGGTCGTAGTTAGGGTCTGCACTAAGGGGGTGTTATTTTTTTTCATTGAAAAATGATAAGGAATTTTCGCAATCAGTACGCAGACCAGGCGCGTACGCAGGGGGGGGGGGTTGGGGGTTCGTTTCCCTTTTTTTTTGTCTCCCCAGAGGTCGGTCTGGTAGACGCACGGTACCCCTACATAATAATGTATGACGGAAGAAATTGTAAGGAAAAAAGAGGGCGGATTCACCCCCCCCCCCCTCATCACTTTTTAGAGACTGGGCGGGAGATTTAAAAAAAAATCAGCTCGAAACCCCCCCCCCCCTTTCAAAAATCCTGCGTACGCGCCTGACGCAGACACTTTCTATAACGCAGATAATCTCTTGTCGAAAGCCGTTCAATGGCAAAACAGCCTTTGTCAAAAGTCGGTCGGTAAATTAAAACAACAGTGCCGTACTGGACACGGCACATTTTTTTTTATTGAACAATGACAAGGAATTTTCGCAATCATTACGCAGACACTTTCTTTAACGCAGATAATCTCTTGTCAAAAGCCCTTCAATGCTGACAAAACAGTCTTTTGTCGAAAGTCGGTGAATTAAAACAGCAGTGCCTTACTGGACACGGCACATTTTTTTTCTTTTTTATTGAACAATGACAAGGAATTTTCGCAATTACTAAGACATGTACGAGGACACTTTCTTTAACGCAGATAATCTCTTGTCAAAAGCCGTTCAATGGCAAAACAGCCTTTGTCGAAAGTCGGTAAATTAAAACAGCAGTGCCGTACTGGACACGGCACATTTTTTCTTTTTTATTGAACAATGACAAGGAATTTTCGCAATCATTACGCAGACACTTTCTATAACGCAGATAATCTCTTGTCAAAAGCCGTTCAACATGTTCAATGGCAAAACGGCCTCTGTCAAAAGTCGGTAAATTAAAACAGCAGTGCCGTACTGGACACGGCACATTTTTTTCTTTTTTTATTGAAAAATGACAAGGAATTTTCGCAATTACTACGAGGACACTTTCTATAACGCACTCTTGTCAAAAGCCCTTCAATGATAAAACAGCTTTTGTCAAAAGTCAGTAAATTAAAACAGCAGTGCCGTACTGGACACGGCACATTTTTTTTTATTTTTTATTGAACAATGATAAGGAATTTTCGCAATTACTACGAGGACCCTTTCTATAACACAGATAATCTCTTGTCAAAAGCCGTTCAATGGCAAAACAGCCTTTGTCGAAAGTCGGTAAATTAAAACAGCAGTGCCGTACTGGACACAGCAGTGCCGTACTGGACACGGCACATTTTTTTTCTTTTTTATTGAACAATGATAAGGAATTTTCGCAGTTACTACGAGGACACTTTCTATAACACAGATAATCTCTTGTCAGAAGCCGTTCAATGGCAAAACAGCCTTTGTCGAAAGTCGGTAAATTAAAACAGCAGTGCCGTACTGGACACGGCCCTTTTTCTTCTTTTTCATTGAACAATGACAAGGAATTTTCGCAATCATTACGCAGACACTTTCTATAACGCAGATAATCTCTTGTCAAAAGCCGTTCAACATGTTCAATGGCAAAACGGCCTCTGTCAAAAGTCGGTAAATTAAAACAGCAGTGCCGTACTGGACACGGCACATTTTTTCTTTTTTTATTGAAAAATGACAAGGAATTTTCGCAATTACTACGAGGACACTTTCTATAACGCACTCTTGTCAAAAGCCCTTCAATGATAAAACAGCTTTTGTCAAAAGTCAGTAAATTAAAACAGCAGTGCCGTACTGGACACGGCACATTTTTTTCTTTTTTATTGAAAAATGACAAGGAATTTTCGCAATTACTACGAGGACACTTTCTATAACGCACTCTTGTCAAAAGCCCTTCAATGATAAAACAGCTTTTGTCAAAAGTCAGTAAATTAAAACAGCAGTGCCGTACTGGACACGGCACATTTTTTTTAGTTTTTATTGAACAATGATAAGGAATTTTCGCAGTTACTACGAGGACACTTTCTATAACACAGATAATCTCTTGTCAAAAGCCGTTCAATGGCAAAACAGCTTTGTCGAAAGTCGGTAAATTAAAACAACAGTGCCTTACTGGACACGGCACATTTGTTTCTTTTTTATTGAACAATGACAAGGAATTTTCGCAATCATTACGCAGACACTTTCTATAACGCAGACAATCTCTTGTCAAAAGCCCTTCAATGACAAAACAGCCTTTGTCGAAAGTCGGTAAATTAAAACAGCAGTGCCTTACTGGACACGGCACATTTTTTCTTTTTTTATTGAACAATGACAAGGAATTTTCGCAATCATTACGCAGACACTTTCTATAACGCAGATAATCTCTTGTCAAAAGCCCTTCAATGACAAAACAGCCTTTGTCGAAAGTCGGTAAATTAAAACAGCAGTGCCTTACTGGACACGGCACATTTTTTTCTTTTTTATTGAACAATGACAAGGAATTTTCGCAATCATTACTCAGACACTTTCTATAACGCAGATAATGTCTTGTCAAAAGCCCTTCAATGACAAAACAGCCTTTGTCGAAAGTCGGTAAATTAAAACAGCAGTGCCGTACTGGACACGGCACATTTGTTTCTTTTTTATTGAACAATGACAAGGAATTTTCGCAATCATTACGCAGACACTTTCTATAACGCAGATTATCTCTTGTCAAAAGCCGTTCAATGGCAAAACAGCCTTTGTCGAAAGTCAGTGAATCAAAATAGCAGTGCCGTACTGGACTCGACACAAATACTGCATGTAAACTAAAACATATATTTCAATTTCTGAAAATATGTAACATACAATGAAAGCAAAGAGTCTAGCTCTATAGTCAGCGGGTAGGCCTAGCTATAGCTTGAAAATAATGGTGGCTTTAAGATAATCATACAATTCTAAAGAAATTATTTTGCTGTGCATTTCACAGATTTAGTGCACAAGGATACAAAGCGTTGCTATTGTTACCCCGGCTTTAGCTCGAGCTACCATCACCGGCGCTCAGTGCATGCAAGGAATTACTCCTGCTGGGTACCCATTCACTTCAATTTGGGTCGAGTGCAGCGCAGTGTGGATAAATTTATTGCTGAACGAAAACACGCCATGGCTACGTTTCGAACCCACGACCCTCTGTTTCAAAGGCGAGAGTCAGAACCACTAGACCACGACGCACCCACGAAGTCACTGTGCCAAAAACGATGGAACGCTGCTTAAAATTTCAGGCATTCACTGTTTTAGCCCGTTAATTGTTTAAACGTAAAAAGGCACACTCTTTAGAAGCAAATTGTTAAATGCATGTTTTTAGATCAATGAGCTTGAACTGCGTCGCTCAAAAATGTGTAGCCTAAACAGCGTTTTTGCAGTATTATGTAGTATGATTATTATAAAGTATTGTTTATATCTACACCCAGTCTGTAACGCTGGCGACAAATTTCATGACGAATTTACTCTGTTCTGACAGGAGAAAAAGAAGATCCAGTACCTCTGGGAGGTTCGGATGTGCTTCAGCAAGACACTGGCTTCAGTCACATGCGGTGCCGCCTTGGCAGGTGGAGGCAAATGCAACCCCCTTAAGAAGGTTCTTTACCCCACATTCCTGAGTAAGATCTCGACGACGACGGGGACATCTGCTGACGCCATGAGCGACGTCGCCGAGATGCTAGGCAGGGAAATGATGAAGATGGTGATGAAGGAAGAAGAGGCGGAGGAGGAAGAGGAGGAGGAGATGGAGCTATGGAGGAATGTCATGGAGAATCCCTACATAAGACAGAATTCAACTAGGCTCTGATGCTCATAACTGATATCCATGGAATGGAATTTCAGCGGATTTCTTGCATACCTTAATTGGAATTAGTTATTTCTCAATATTAAGCATATTAGCTATTGTTACATGGAATCGCTATTGTGATACTATCATATAAAATATCATTCAACGTGAAACTACATTATCTTGTAAATCGAAATGATATGAGAATCGGGCTACAGGCATGCTTGTCCGAAATTAATTTGTATGCAGTCTTTATGGGGGGGTAGTATGACCAAAAAACAACATAATGATATTAATGTCATTCTTCCTCTAGATATTCCTGTTTTTACAATGACGTATGGCTTACTCTATAAAAAAAATGTGTTCGCGCCTTTCATCTTTAAAATCTTGACTTTTTTCGTATAAAACTACAAAAAATCGTGTGGAATTATTTACCTGAAACTTATCAATATCGCACAGCTGGATAAACTCGATTCACTTTTCACTTTTGATTTTAACGCGAGGCACAAAAAAAGATCAGTAACGTAAATGCTCATGCAGAATATAAACAATATTTCAAAAAACTGTAATTGATACATTCATAAATGTAATATTTGTTTGTGGAGAAATGCAATATTTTTTTCTGTGTAAATCTTCTTGAAGGAATTAAATCATTATATCTACCAATTGTTTTACCTGAATTGCTGTCTTCATTTAATCTGGACTTGGTATGAGTATTATTGTCCAGGGTGCAAGGTTTCGATATGATATATTCAAGGCCCATCACTCAAAGACTTTGTTCAAAAGATTTTTTAAAAAGTAAACAAATAAATTGATGTAATAGATGTTGTATATTAAAAAGGAACTTCGTTGTTAGAAAATGGTCAAGTTGTAGTGGTAGCACACAAAGTGCCCCTATCGCATCATTTCGGGATATTTTTTTTTTACAAGATACATTTTTATTTCATCTGAGTTTTAAACAATACCAAATTATTTGACAGATGTTAAAACCTACATAATGGGTTACGGGTTTTAGGGGTAGGCCTATCCTATACCATTCTAAAATTGAAGTGCCCCTTATCGGTATAAGCCTATCAGGCGAGAGCAGAGTAAGAATTTTATAACTCTACCTTTGCTCTTTCTGGGTCATTTCTTCATGAGTTTGATCACATTCTAGCTGCTATTCAAGAAGAAAACAATATTAACCCAGGGTCACTTTTAGGATCTTTTCTTATCAAGCTGGTGAATTAGTTTTGAAATTCTGGAATTGGAAATTATTTATGATCTGTCTGATACCTGATAGGACAGAACACATATTGTTCAAGTTCAAGTTTATTTATTCAAAACCAAAAACATCACATCATAATCAAAATAGATGTACATACAACGTAAATGAGTACATTAACATACATACATCAGACTATAGCATATACGAATTGGTTTTAGGACCCCTTTAAAAGCAAAGCTTGTGAGTAGGGCCCTGGAATACTTATGATTATTAACATAAAACATAGGATATACTAATCTATTCAAGATACAAAGGAGAGAGAGAGAGAGAAAAAAAATATTGTATAAAATAAAAGTTAAGATGCTACTTAAATGCAAATACATCAACTTAAAATACATATTGAAGGAAAGTAATCAAAATCTGTCAAGCAAATAAGTTTTGGATAATCTTTTGAACATGAAAAGAGTTTTACTATTTTTTTTATATCAACAGGTAAATTATTCCACTCTTCAATACATAATACTGTATATGAAAGGATGTCAGAGTGACATTTGTTCTCACAAATGGCTGATGAATAAGATCCTTTTGACGTGTATTATAATTATGTATTTTTGAACTCTGAAGAAATAATTTTTTAAGGTACATTCTTGGGGCATTGATTGTAGTTTGAACATGGACAATGCACAATTAAACGAGACAAGTTTACTAAGTGGTAGCATTTTCAGACGAAGAAATAATGGAGTACTTGGATGTCTATAATTAGAATTTGTTATAAGCCGTATTGCCCTTTTCTGCAATATTCTCAATTTATCAAGATAAGACTTGAAAGTGTTTCCCCAGGAAAATGGAATAGACACCTCCCCTACCCCGGGGGGGGGGGGGTTGCAGTCTATTAAAAAGTTATCACTTCTCAAAATCCACAAAATGAGCATTAAACATTTTATTTATTTCATTTATTTTATTTCATCACTGTAAACGAACTTCAGCCAAGGACTGTTCTTCTGAACAGTGGCGTAACGTGGGTCATTGCATTGGGGGGGGGGGGGCACCAGCAAAAATTTCGGGTCACTTAGGGAGCGCGCTCAGTTGTCAGGTATACTGACCTAATAGAGATATTTTAAGGACATGCAGTGCCATTAAACTGAAAATTTTTGATATTGATAGCTAAAAATGGACATTATAAGCAAATTGTTTTGTAATCATGATACTTAATTGCCTCGCTAAACAAACAATGCGAGCGCGAGCTAAAATTTTTGTATATACTGACCCTAAACAAGGAAATTTTAAGGATTATAATTTAGAATCGATTAAGAGTAGGCCTATAAATATCTCACCATAGTCATCTAATGCTAGTGCCATATCCTTTGCTGTTTTTTTTAGAATTACATCTAAACACAGTCAGGAAGCATCTTTTGTAGTCATTGTAATCTTGATTATCATACGCATCTTACGTCAAATACTGCAAGCGCAAAAGCGCGAGCTGAAAATTTAGGAAATTTAGACATGAAGAGGGGCATTCTAAGGCTTGTTTGTAGGAATTCACTAAGACCCCACGTATTTCACTAACCAAATGATGCGAGCGCGAAGCGCGAGCTAAAATTTTTTGATATTCAGATCAGAAAAATTGACATTTTAAGGACTGATTTTAGAAGTTCATGGAGAGCAGAAATCTCACCAATCCACTAATGTGAACGTTAGCACGGACAGGATTTTTTTTGTATTAAGACCTTAAATAGGGCAATAACTTTCAGTAGTCATGAAAAAGAAGAATATATCACTACTTAAAACAATAATAACGTACTCTAATTGCGAGGAAACATATCATTTTGTTGTATATTCATTTGAAAACGGGAGGCTTTAATTTAGTACAGCAGGTTTATATATCTCGTTAAACAGTCTGCGAGCACCAGGAACAATGACTTAAGCAAATAATGTAAAGTTATGAAAAAATGCTTCTTATGTGTACTATAATGAACATCAATTTCTTCTTTCTCCCACTACGTTTCTCTTTCTTTTCCCCTTTTTTCTCCTTTTCCCCGTTTTTTTTTTGGGGGGGCCAGCCGATTGGGGGGGAGGGCACGTGCCCCCCAGTGCCCCCCCCCCGTAGTTACGCCACTGCTTCTGAACATCCTTACGTAAATATTAAAATCACATTACATGTATATAATATTAAGATACATAATACGGAATAAATATGCAATTATAATGTCATCAATATTAAAAAGAAAAACAGACAATCAGAACAATCAAGTTTACATCCTCTTGTGTCCAATTTAAATATGTTGAAACTAGTTACTTTTAAGTCATTATATTAGTGCGTTCCAGCTTCTGCCCCCCCCCCCCCCTTGTACTCTAAACTTCTTTTCTTATAATTGCTTTTAAACTAAGTGTAATTTTATTTTTAGAGACGATGATCTTAGCATGTAGTTACAATCACTTAAAGGTCAAGTCCACCTCAGAAAAATTTTCATTTGATTAAATAGGGAAAAATCAGACAAACGTAATGCTAAAAGTGTCATCAAAATCGGATGCTAAATAAGAAAGTTATGACATTTCAAAGTTTCGCTTATTTTTAACAAAGGGAAAAATAGTTATGTGAACAAGCCAGTTACATCTAAACATGCTAAATGAGAGAGTCGATGATGTCACTCACTCACTATTTCTTTTGTTTTTTATTGTTTGAATTATACAATTTTTACGAATTCAATTTTTTCGAATTTGACGATTGGGACCTCCTTGCCTGGAGCACAAAATGTTAAAACAATGGAATTCCACGTGTTCAGGGAGGAATGAAACTTCATTTCATATGACAATGGCGAGTAAATGAAAATATTTCATGTAATAAAATACAAAAAAAAATAGTGAGTGAGTGATGTCATCAGTTCCTCATTTGCATACGGACCGAGATGTGCATATATTTGTGAAATGAAGCGAAACTTTAAAATGCCATAGCTTTCTTATTTTACATCCTATTTTGATTACATTTTCAGTGCTATGCTTGTTGATTTTTTCTATTTTTATTCAAGTTAAGTTTTTGTTGGGGTGTACTTGTCCTTTAAAATGATTTGTTTACGAATACTCACTGGTAGCATACCATGCACTATCTTGTACATTGTCTGTAAGGAAACATCGATCGCAATGTGATTTTATGGTATTCAAGCACTTGAGGGGTCCTTATGGGGTCACCGCCGTCGTGCATATAGTCCCGATATTTGTTTGGGTAGTATTCCTGATAAATTTAGACCATAAGGAAATATTTCACACATATAATATGTGTTTGTGCTTTTCCATACTCGTTTAAAGGGGAAGTTCACCCTGAGAAAAAGTTTATTGTAAAAATAGCAGAAAAAACATTGCCGAAGGTTTGAGAAAAATTTATCAAATAATTAAAAAGTTATTAGAATTTCAATTATTTGATCTGTGACGTCATATGCGAGCAGCATTCCTACATAGCGAATGGTAAAAAATCAATGAGATGACTTTTTCTCAGAAAATTGAGAATGGTTTTCGCTGTACCTTTTGTATATCAATAGACAAATCATTTCACACCCGATCAGGAATAGAAAACAAAATTAAGTTATCGGGGAACCATAAAAAACTGAAATTCATGCACTTTATATTACATAACACATGGGGCAGCTGCTCGTTTATGACGTCACAAATCCAAAACTTTGAACTCTTTTAACTTTCTTACTCTTTAACGGGTTTTTCTCAAACCTTTACCAATATTTTTTACTTTTTTTCTGCTATTTTTACAACAAAGTTTTCTTCAGGGTGAACTTCCCCTTTAATAATCAGTGCACCTCTCATAGCTATATAGACATGCTGCTGTTGCTCCTCTTTATAGGGGTACTCCATTGCAAGATGAAAACAATAATCCGAGCAAACCCTTAAATGTCTTCAAGATCTGATCACAAAATCAAAGTCGTTCAATTCAATCGTTTAGCATTACTTTGTGACTACAGTTTTATATTATGCACATCGCATTAATATTCCTTGGGTGTACCTGCTGATCTCACAGCCCTCTCCAAGTTATTACACGAAATCATAATTTCATTTTTTGTGCAGGATATGTCTCCCTATTACAATAAGTTACAGCATTAAATCAGTTGTCAATCCGACTTTTTTCTAAGTTCTTAGAGTAAGAAAATGAATAAACATAATTTAATATATATAATGAAATACAACAAGTGCATGGCATCAGAACTATAACGCTGAACTAATGCAAATCTTTAAAAACTGCTATATGGGGTTTTAATTGTTATTCTTTGTCCGATCTTTTGTCTGATTTTGGTTTTTCTGTTCAAATCATATTATCTGGAGCCCGAGGGGGTGGGTACTCGAATTATAACGTGGTACCTATGTGCCTCGAAAATAGGGGCTATGCCATTTTAAAGAAGGATGGTAGACGTCAAATCAATTCATCACAGCATTTTGATGAAATACGCCCTCTTTTATTTTTCACATAAAAAGCCATATGTACGACTCGTTGATATATGCAAAGGTTCAATTTGTAAAAAAGAAAAAAATCAAATATTGTATAAGTCAAACAATAAAAAAAAAACAAAAAGTATTAGTGACAGCATCGGCTCTTTCGTTTGCATATCACTGTGTTGTGCATATAACTGTTTTGTGAAAATGTCCAACTAAGTATACAACAGGGCGTGGCGTGCGCCTGTAATCCAAGCTGTTGTGGGGAAGTTACAAATTGATGCAGAGGTTCGAGGTTCGAGCCCTGGTCACGTCTTTCGGTTGGTGACTTTAAAGGTCCGTCACAGACGTAAATAATCATATCTGATTGATACACGTCTGACAAAACTCAAATACACACACACACATACAACGATCTGCTAGTTTAGTTTTGCTCTATTGATCTTGAAAAGGGAAATGCTTTAATTTTATTGTAGGGCAATAGCCTGTATAGCTGCATAATTTGTGCTCAAGTTCTGGTGAAGCCGTTAAAATCACGACCTCACTGGCATATAGGGCATTCGTTGCTATATGGGCTAAAATCAGTCCTAAATGGCCTATAGGCCTATAGAAAACATAATATAGGATTCAACATCAAGGGCGGCCGTGCGAAATGGGGCCGCACCATGAAAAAAACCAAATCGCAATCAGACGATAATTTGTACATCTTTTTGTGCACGGTGGGGGGGGGGGGGTGATCAACTCCCTCTAACTCCACACGGATCTGCGGCCCCTATGATAGACAAGGGTATAGGGAAGTATAAGCCTACTGTATATATAGGCTACTGGTACAACAGTGGATTCCATTCCTTTTCATTCTATCAAAAGGTACCTTATTTCGAGGTCGATTTCTTCGTTCGAAATTGAAAATGGACTAACATTGGATTACGGAATACAATATGCCTTTGAAAACGTGATAGATATCGAATACAATAATTTCATTCCGAACTACAGGCAGAGAAGTCTTACGTAATAGGATCGACAGCTGTTGTTTATCTTTTCGTCCTTTATTGCTCAACGCTCTGGCCTGTGGGGGTGAAATTGAGACAGCGGAGATATACCCCTGGATTAACTTGCCAAGCGCGGCTGATAATTGGAAATGATATTTTGGAGATCCAAACGAAAAATGGGGTATAACACCGCAGTTTGCAATCTGAACTGCGGTCCGACTCCAAACGGTGTTTTCACGTAATCCTACTGAGTTTTCATACAGGACCCTGGAGCTAGGTGCATGGGATTTTTTTTAACAAGGGTGCATGGTGCATATGCTGATCGTGCTGCATGCCTATGGGTCCAGGGTCGGGCTGTCCGGTGGTCGGGCTGTCCGGACCCCCTATGGAAAATGTAAGCAGCACCTCCAAGGAAAAATCTTGGGGTGCATGTAGGCCCCCGCAGCATGCACCCTCGCTTCCCAGAGCTATGCATGTTGCATGCACGCGCAAAACAAAGGGACTATATAAGAAAAAAAAAATTAGAGGGAAAAAGAAATAACTTCAGGTTTGTTCACAAAAGTTATTGAATAGAATAAAAAAAAGTGATGTATGATATATTGAATTAGCAAAGTGGATCGACGGTCTTTACTTGCACGAAGTATACCGGTATCTGGCCCCACCCCCGGGCGCGTGGTGGTCGGGGCCGAAAGGGGGGGGGGCACATAATGGGGAACGCATAAACGCAAGCTTGGAGCTGAATATCATCGGAAGAGGGATGGCGTCTCTGTCGACTGTCGATTAAAATGGGTTTCGACGGCCTAGAGATTCAAACTATTTGGATGGACGTTGCAGCATTTTGTTCTCTAAGTGAGCTTGGAAAATTACAGTCGACATGCAAATATCTCAACGCAATCCTTTCGTCTAATTCTGTTTGGTAAGTTTATTCTAGACGTAATCGGCCCTAGTGCAAGTAGTAGTGGTATTAATGAAGTACGGAAACATTGCATTAAGTTAGTATGGATCCCCGACTTTGTGTGAAGGCGGAGTGTATACGGTGGACCTTAAACCCGGAGCTCAGCGGGCCGGGAGCCCAGGGGAGCGTCATTTCGTCTAACTTACATTTTTGTCCGACAAGTTGTCAGATCTGACAACTTTCCTTAATGTTATGTGATTGGCTGAGAGGTACTATTGTTACTGTAACTGTCGGATAAAACACTGACTAAAGCACTTGTTCACTGCTACCATCTGGCCTGTGGAGAATGTACAGGTAGGATAGGACTTAGTCTTGAGGACGCAATGAATGAATGATGATGATTTTTTTTAAATATGTCATATATTTCTTCATCATTGACGTCTTGACACTCTCTCCATAGTGCCTTCAGCGAACGACCAAAACAAAGATGGATTCCCCCAAAAATCCATCCTTTTAAACCGAATTAAAGAGCATTCATTTAATTTTATTAATTCTTACACCTTCCTACGCCTAATGCGTAGGAAGGTTTTAAATATTACTATTTAAAAATGTAAAAAAATGAAGATTTCTTACCTAACTGATGCCGCGTAGACCCCTCGTTCCACATGTAAACAACGGAAATACAATAGCGTCGACCCTTGAACCGCTTATGTATGACGTACTTCCGGAAAGCAATGCCGTCTTAACGAACAATTTAGAGATAAATCTTATTTAACAAATATTAAAATTTATTTTGTGATCATAAATAATTCATATCAATATATATAAATTATTTATGATCACAAAATAAATTTTAATATTTGTTAAATAAGATTTATTATCTCTAAATTGTTCGTTAAGACGGCATTGCTTTCCGGAAGTACGTCATACATAAGCGGTTCAAGGGTCGACGCTATTGTATTTCCGTTGTTTACATGTGGAACGAGAGGTCTACGCGGCATCAGTTAGGTAAGAAATCTTCACTTTTTTACATTTTTAAATAGTAATATTTAAAACCTTCCTACGCATTAGGCGTAGGAAGGTGTAAGAATTAATAAAATTAAATGATTGCTCTTTAATTCAGTTTAAAAGGATGGATTTTTTTGGGAATCCATCTTTGTTTTGGTCGTTCGCTGAAGGCACTATGGAGAGAGTGTCAAGACGTCAATGATGAAGAAATATATGACATATTTAAAAAAATCATCATCATTGCGTCCTCAAGACTAGGTAGGACTCACGTACGTGAACCACCTATAGGCTATGTATCAACTCAGCGGAGCCCGCCATTATAAAAGCCCTCTCGCGGTAGGTCGCCTAGCAATCTTGTTAGCGACGCATGTGAGCACCGTCTTGCTCACTCTCCAAAATGTATGCGATATTAAAATCCTAAAAACTAATGGAATCGTTAAAATTTAGTAAGGCTATGAATACTTATCATTTACATTGACTATCAGTGTATCAACCTATATCAGATTTACAAGCAAGTGTGGAAAAGATTTCGAATTACCAGTAATTTTGATGAGTGATACAATAAGCCAAAATTTATGAAAATATTGCGTAAATTTCATATAGCATTTCAAAATCGTTATTTTCAATATCTTCACAATTTTTCATTGTGTTAAAAAACATCTTATTACTTTAACTATAATTTTCCCGAACTGATAACGTTGGTAGGCTATTTTCTCCATCGCTTAAAAGGAAATGTCGGGCTTTCGAAATCAGGTTAATTTTTGTTATATTTCTATAAAAGAAAATCGTTAGATTCGAGCTACTATACCATTGTTCTCCCGAAGAAGGATTATCATCTCATAATGTTGTGAAAATGATACATAACAATAAAACTTACGAGTGTAGCAATCCATGTTGGATGAAATTTTTCAGTATGAGTTTCGTAATGAAGAGAAAAATTAGGTTCATTCTTAGCACGCGAGCCGCAGAATAATAAATTTTAGCGTGTGCAGACAGGGCTGATCGCCCTGACTGTCCCTTCAGATTATCCAGTCCGATACCGCGTCGGGTTGTATATCCCACGTACCTTTTCCCCTTGCGATGACCACTGTGCAGTTTTAGTGTTTAATTTTGATACTCAATCTGTGAAATTAATAGTTTACCAATATCTAAAAATGCTTGGAATATACCTGACACATAAATTATTTCATTTTCGGTAATTATTATTTCTTTCCTGAATTACAAAAAGTCAAACTGCCTAGTGTCAAGAATGTGTATAAACATTAACATTATCAAGGTTTGGGAAATATCTTGTTAAGTTTGCCCAATGTCATATCTCACGGTATATGTTAAACAGAAAATATAGAACAAGTGTATATTTTGTAAATTCCACGGCCACCTTTACCATCATGCGACATATGAAACCGACCAGCGTGGCCGCCGGGGGGGGGGGGGGGGGGGGAGGTACTCAAATTATTTTAAAATCAAAGTAATAGCAATTTTATAGATCTGCAATATTCCTATCCATGCTCTCGTGATAATGATTTAATATCATGGTGAGTTGCAATGGGGAGGGGTCGATGAGGAATACTGAAAAGGGCCAAAATGAGATTGCAGGCCGGTAGAAATAAGAGGGGCAAATATGAATAGGTTAGTTTTATTGGAGGAGAGCTTGACCATAACAGAAGGGAAGGAATAATATGAGACGGTTGAAATTTAGATTGGGAGAGCTGATCTTTGAGATATAAAATGTCACAAACACAAAAACAAAGAAAGAGAGAACAGGGAGATAGGAGGAAAAGAGAAGTTGCAATAAAATATACCAAACAGGCACTTGTCTGGGGCGAAAGTGAGTGATGATAACTTATGCCCGCCCCCCCCCCCCTCCCTCCACTCCCTAGTCAATCTTGGTAGCAGAGACACCGAGAAGATGATTGATGAAAAAGGGGCTAATGGGACCCACAGAAAAAAAAATCAGTAATCTTGAACAGGACAGCTTGAAAACTTATAGTAGGATCCTCATATTGTATATAATTATAATTATGATAAAAGGTAAAATTCCACGATAAACAACAAGAATTAATATTAGAAAATAAGGTTATTTGAAAGAGAGTGGGAAAAGGACCCCCCCCCCCTTTCTCCCGATCCGCTTGAGACACCTGAACCCGGCTCCCGGCCCTTCCTCTTTTTCAGTATATACCATCTCTTTAAGTTCGTGAGGCGGCCGTGGTATTTACAAAAAATACAGTTGTTCTATATTTTCTGTTTAACATACAGTGAGATACTGATGACATTGGGCAAACTTAACATATTTTCCAAATCTTGACAATTTCTATCATGATTCTTGACCTATAAGATTGACGTTTTGTAATTCATGCAGGAAAGAAATAATAATTCTCGAAAATGAAATCATTAATATGTGTCAGGTATATTCCGAGCATTTTTCGATATCAGTATTTCACAGACTGAGTATCAAAATGAAGCACTATATAACTCAACAGTGGTCACTGCAAGGGGACAAGGTACGTGAAATATACCACCCGACACCGGTATGGGACTAGATAATCCCTCGCGACACACCAGGGGATCAGCCATGTCTGCGCGCGCTAAAAATTATCATTCTGCGGCTCGCGTGCTAAGAATGAACTTGATTTTTCTCTTCATTACGAAACTCATCCTAAAAAATGTTATCTAACATGGATTACTACACTCCTAAAATATATTGTAATGTATCATTTACACAACATTATGAGATGATAACCCTCCTTCGGGCAAACAGTTGGTATAGTAGTTCGAATCTAACAATTTTCTTTTAGAAATATAACAAAAATTAACCTGATTTTGAAGGCCTGCCATTTCCTCATAAAGCCGAGAAACAGTAATCTATCAACGTTATCAGTTAGGGAAAATTATACTAAATGTAATAAGATGTTTTTTAAAACAATGAAAAATTATGAAAATATTTAAATTAAGGATTTTGAAATGCTATACAAAATTTACACTATATTCTCATAAATTTTGGCACTTTGTATCACCCATTAAAATGGCTGATAATTCGTAATATAACCGTCACTTGCTGTTAAATTCGGTATGAGTTTGTACACCGATAGTCAATGTAAATGATTAACATTCATAGCCTTACTAAATTTTAACGATTCTATGGTTTTTAGGATTTTAATATCGCAGACATTATGGAGAGTGAGCAGAACGATGCTTACAGGCGTTGTTAACGGGGTTGCTAGGCGCGAAAATCCGATTTAGCTCCGCCCACTTTTTACACTGAGTTGGAGGGATTCACGTACGTGGACTATGCTATGCCAATGCTGTATAGAGCACACACTTTAAAAAATCATTAAAATATCACTTTTGTGACCAAAATTACTAATTTCCATACAGTTTTAATTTATTTATCATTAGTAATGTGGGAATAATTTTTGTATTCGCCAGAGCGCTCAAAAACTTGAATTTTTGGCATATTTTTGTGTACGCCCTCTATTGGTGGAAAGTGATATGGCAAGAAAATTTTCATTTTTTGATCTCTATTTTTAATTAAGAAAAAATGATATAAAGAATCAAATTGAAATAAGAGCCAAGCAGTATGAATTAACAGGTCTAATGGAAACTGTCAGTGTAAAAAAATCAAGCATTTGCCCCAAAGAAAAAGAGAAAATAAGCCAAACATTGCCACCCTTACTTTGTCACACATGGAGATATAACTGAGAACAAGGTTATATTATAACCTTGTTCATTGAATGAGTGGACTAAAGTAAACACTAAAACAGGACTTGTCGGAAAAGTAAAACGTCAGACAAATCGTTTCATGAAATGCTCCCCGGGACTCGTCCTTGTAAAAATAGACGGACATCTCAATAGCGCTCAAAATAAAAGGGGAAAATATAAATTATGCACTTAACTTAATGTACCTCGATTATATGGATGAAGGTCTACTCTATCGTCAGTCACAGAATCTTGACATCGAGGTAGAGCATAGTCTAGACAGCTGGCAGCTGTCTGTTTCGAGGAGTTTTTTAACATTTTTTTTTTTATTTCTCCTCGTACACAGACGGCTCGCTATCGTGCACCCACCATTAGGGGACTTGCAATGCAAAATCCCCCCATCAGGGCTTTTCAATTTTTGTCTTTAATGAATAAAAATTTTGAAAATTAACGCTACCAAAATGCAAATTAATATTCCCTCTTGGCATTAATAGCCCAAAAACAGAGAAAAATCAAATTAAAAGGGACAAAAACAGTGACTTACCTCAGCTGTCGCGCAAATTCACTTCCCCGTTTTATCCGATCTTAAGACTTAAGTACATAAACATATGGCCATTAAGTCCCCTGTACAGATCGCGCTACAACTTTGGTCTCTGTATTTGGTGAGTGAAGCCAACAGAGTTCAGCTGAACAACCAACATAACAGAGACCGAAGCTTTTGGTCTAGGCATAGTCTTGAGTTGAGGACTCCATGATGATTAAGAAGCTACATGATAGATCTAGAGATCTAAACAAACTGGAATTTTAGCATATCAGCTTATAAGATGAAAGTTAGTAGAGGTGCACGGCCAATATGGGAGACTCCAATATGGGAGGCAATCTCCCATATTGGAGACTTGCTTTGCTAAAGAACAGAAGAAACAACACCAACAGAAGCATAATTTTTTCCACCCCAAATTTTGTCTCACTGAGGCCAAAAGCCCATTTTTTTTGTGTGTGGATGACAACGAATTCCTTATCAAAACAAAAGTAGACAGTGAAAAGGGGTTATTTTTCATTGGGAATCCACTAATCACATTTTTATTTACTGCCAAGCTAATCCTTTTGCAGCAAATGTTGAAGGAAAATGGTCTCCCAAACTGGAGACTATCTCTGAAATTGGATGCCCAAATTCTAAACAAAAGTCTCTGATATTGGAGATAATCTCTCATGGGAGACAGTCTCCCTTGAGCCCCATATATTGGTTGTGCTCCTCTACTGGAAATGTGATTTTGTTTTTGTTATTAGACTCTATAAAATGTCTGTCCTTAAATTAATTTTCTTTGGTTTTTTTACAGGAAGATTCAATGGAACAAGCTGTGTAAGTTGTTTGGTCTGAAGGAGAAGTACAGGAACCATGCAGAATCACTGCCTCTTGTTCCATTCTTGTACCAAAACCTCTGCTATCGTCTTCAGGCATGTCTCAGACGTAGAGAATGTTCACAGCAATGGTTTGTGATGAACCCTAAGGATGAAATAGAATCCTTCAACATTGCTCAGAATCTCACGTCCTTTTCCTTCTTCGACTCGACCCAGCTGTGGCGAAGGGCCGAGTCCTCCTGGCAGATCCGTTTGCGGTCGGCACTGTCTTCGGTGGTTCCTTTGCGTAAACTGAAGGAGTGCGACACAAAGTTTTTGGATGCTACAACAGAGCACATGCTGCTTGGTGGTGTGTCTCAGACAGATGATGCCTTTGCAGATCTCTGGCCTTTTCGTGACTCTGAGAAGAAAGCCTTCTACAACCATCGCATTGCCATGTTACTGAGGAAGAGGCGGAAGATGCGCGAGAAATGCCTCTCACAGATCTCGGGATTTGAGTGTGGGATGCCGTTGCAGTTCTGCTCTTTGAACCTCCTGGGAAGTGGATGGAAAGTACGTAGAAGGCTTCCACAAACGTCCAAAGGTGTCATTACCGATGCCAGCAAGATTGCGGAAATAAAAAACTTTGAGCTGAAGTGCAGCTTGCAGGAGTTACTCCGTCCAGGATTGCTGAGAGACTTCTCTCAAGAAGCTGAGCCCTTGTGTCTCAGAACGCCCATCGACATAAATCCCAAAGACTTGCAAATAGTACAGGACCTCTTCTTTCGTTTCCTGGGATACACTTGGTAAGGCAGTAACTGACTTAATATTTTACCTTAATGACTCAATACAACAGTATGTTATATTCAGTTGCACATTGAACATATGTGCCATTTGAAAAATACATTTATCGTTCAAACAAAAAATAGCCTAGAGAAGCAAAATATATATTACTTTTCCATATTTCAGGAGTTATTCACAAGTAATAAAACAGTTTCAATTGGTATGGTATGCTATGAACCCTTACAACCTAAAAGTCAATTGTAAGTAGTGACAACCTAAAATTTAACTGTAACTGTTGTTCCCTCTCCTCATAGCATCTTGCCGTTCAATGTAGCATACCACGTCAGCGACAGTGCCAGAGCCGAGACTTGCCTTGTTATTGAGAGCTACGTCCATCACACAGTGATCACTCCCATCGTCGATGGCATCCTTTGCTCAGACCATGTCAGATGCAAACCCATAGGATTCTCACATGTGGTAGATTACCTAGTCCTGAGCTTGGTTGTGAAGAACCCCAACCTCAGTAGGGTAGGTAACGGAAAAAATACACGGGGGCTCGGGGCGATTTCGCCCCCGAAATGCTCAAAAGAGCCATGGAAAATAAAAAAAGAGCCCCAGAAAATCTACACTTACTGCAATGTTAGAGCTTATCCAAAATTGCTGATTAAAGCAGTAGGTTGTGAAAAGTAACCCCTGAAAATGAAAAAAAGAATATTTGTTTGCCTGGTAGGTAAGAGTTATGTCCAAGAGTGTGTTCATGCTCTACAGTATTTATAATTTTAAAGGTGAATGCTAGTTTTGGTAACGATATCAAAATGAGTTAGTACAGAATCCAATGAAATGACCACCAAAGTGTCTGTTTGTATAAATAAAATGCATGTGCCAAAGGATTCTGGAAGAAATTGGGTAATTGCTGAGAAATCAGCAAATAAGCACAGGATTCGGGTAGAGCGTGTGGCCCGACGCTCTAAGCGATAATTATACATTGTCCCACGTCCGCTTATACTGTGTTGGGGATCTCCGGTGTGAACATTTTTCAGCGTAGATTTCAAGATTTCACAATGTTCAGTTAATGTAACTGTACCAGATATAGATCCTCGAGGATATACTGACAATTAAGCCTTGTTTTACAGACTTTCTCATGAAATCAGTGTTTACTGCAACTACTGGCATTTCTCTTTAACATTTAAGTAGAGAATGTGATTCCAATTTTAATACGAACAACCCTCAAGAATGCCAATCATTAATGGCTAAAATAATATACAGTAGGCTTGCCTTATTAGAAAAACAAAATGTAAATTTTTGTTTCAGAAGATTATATATTACTCACTTTTGGTGTGACGATTATCAGACAACGTGTTCAGCTTTTTCTTAATAATTACATTACCCCATGTGTAAGTGTTAGTGGCTTGTTGGTCAGCCACATTTTCCTGAGACATGCATGTACAAGACAGCAGAAAATATTTAACTGAATTATGATTAGACAGAAGAATAGGAATTGAACACAAGGGAAATCTTAAGTGAGATTCTGGGAAATTAAAGTGTTTGAAATATTTTTGTAATCTCTGAAAGAGAAACACCGAGTAATGCATGGTGTTGAGTACACCATAGACAACCAGTCTCTCATTGACGCAAATGAGTGATGTCACAGTATGGGCACAAATGTACATAGAGCAGGACAGAGCTACATGTACATGTACAAAGTCTTGATAGCCAGGGAGACGTCAATTCTCATTGAAAATTTGACGTCAAAGATGGCAGTTCTGTATTGTGCAGTGCAATATTGACTCTGACATTCTGACCTGGTGGTGTTTCATAAAGCTGTTTGTAAGGTTAAGAGCAACTTTAAGAACGTCTGGTGATCCTTTCTCGTGGTAAATGGTGTACACTAAAATATTCATTGGTGATAGCATAGCGCGTAAAAAAGGTTTACCAGTTCTTAGAGTCGCTCTTACGAACAGCTTTATGAGATGGCCCCCAGGGCCTCGTTACACAAAGGTTAGAGATTAATCACCAGTTGGTAAGAACAATTTAGATTGGTTCTCGGTCTGTGTACTGAACAAATTGCAATGCAACGATGGTGAGCATGATCGGTTAAGGGTTCGCATTGAGGTGAAAATTTTTTTTTAAGGTACTTTTATCAAATTTGCTTTTAAAATAATCTTTGATATCTCAGGTTTAAAAAAACTAAGTTTCATGAAGATTGATGATTCCGAAAGTACTGGAATAGTCCATTTTATTCATGGGGGTGCTGCTACCTCTCATCACGGACGGACATTTTTACTCAAATTAAATTCACTCTAGTTTTATTGTTTTTAAAGTTACTCTAATTTGGTTTGGATGTTCTTGCACTCTGAACATTTTTCTATTATCAGACATAATATAGTAGAAAAAAAATATTGGGAACTAATTTTTTTTGGTAGGTGTTAACATTTCCATTTTGAAATTTCCGTCCGTGATGGAAAAAAAGATGAAAAGTTTTTTTATTCTTTATCAGAGTAGAAATAAAAAATAAAAAGGTTTAGAGGTATCTCTCTAAACACTGTACATTATTTTATTTGAACATGGCTAAAATCCATACATTTTATCCATATCATAAAGTCAGTCAAAAATGATCACGGACGGACATTAATTTGATCACGGACGGACAAAGTTAATTCACTCAAATTCATTTCACTCTAGTTTTATTGTTTTCAAAGGTACTCCAAATTTCTTATATGGTCTTGCACTCTGAACATTAATCTATCATCAAACATAAATTAGTAGGGAAAAAATATGGAAGTAAACTTTCCTTGTAGATGTTAACATTTCCGTCCGTCCGTGATGAAATTAATGTCCGTCCGTGATCATTTTTATTAGGATAATGTCTATGGACTCAGCTTTTTGTTCTTTATCAGAATAGAAACAGAAATAAAAGTGTGTAGAAGTATTTCACTGGACACTGTTCATCATTTTATTTGAACATAGCTAAAATCCATACATTTTATGCATTTAATAAATCAATGAAAAATGATCACGGACGGACATTAATTTCATCACGGACGGACGAGTGAAATACTTGTGGAAAGATTCATATATGCAAATGAGAAACTTTGCTGAGCAGATTATGAGTTTAATTTTAGCTTCTAATTGCAGTGAAAAATGGCTCTGAGAATTATTCAGAACTCAAATGGAATAAGCCTACAACTCTTCACAATTTTTTGTGATATCTTTGTTTGGCTGTTATTGGGGCTATATTGTTGTCAGGAAAATTGTTAAGCATTATTGGAATGCAGATAGAGTTGAAAAGCTGCATGTACATGTATATGCCAAAAAAGCGGGAAACAAAGTATGGCAAGAACAAGTCCAAAGCTGTAGATTTCATCAATTCAAGCTTGCAGAAAGTGATGGAGAAGAAGTAGAATGCAATGCATAATCTGATAAGCAGAAAAATCAATTTTTCCATGTACAAACTTATGGATTCACAATGCTTCTAACAGAACATAGGTTTGTGAAAATTACATGAATACCTTTTTTTGAAGTCCATTTTGGAGCTAATTTTAAGCAAATCGCTTATCTGGTAAACTGTGAAAATGCATAAAGCTTGCAATGTAGTGTTTAGAAGTTAAGCTTTGGATTGGAATATCAATTTCAATTTTGGATTCGGTCAGGGCCTAAATACATGAGGGCTGTTGATGTTATGGGGTGTCTCCGCTTTGATATATGCAAAAGATGGATTTAAAGAGAGCCCCTGACAAGTGTTGATCCAACAAACAAGCATAAGGATCAGTGACCTGTTAATCTTTTAGATTTAGTTTTTGGACCTAAAAAAACATCTTTGCTCTTGGAAAATTAATGCCTAAAATCATCATGATCATAAAAATACTTGTATCAACATGATCAATAATTAACTACATGTAGCTGTTGATTTTGAACCTACTTGTATTCTACACTTTAAAAAGACAATAGGGGAAGGCGGGGTAAGTTGTGACACTTTTTGCATTTTGCACGTTAGAATTGATAAGACTAGTAATATTGTAGAAATAAGTAACTTACCTTTAAATTTGATTCTTGGGAAATATTTTTCACCTATATATAACTTTCTACCCCCACGCTGAATGTCATTGTGACCTTTGAAAAAAAGGATGTCAAATTGCTCAACTTGCCCCATCTGTGGGGTAAGTTGTGCCATCGTCTGGGGTAAGTTGAGCCACAAAAACTATGTAAAAAATGTATGCGGGAAGAACCAGGATGTCAATTTTTCATTTAAAGTCTTTTCACTTGCTAATTCTCTATGAATACTAACATCTTCTGAAAGTAAAAGGACTGTCATGTGAATTTGCTCCTTTCTGCCTGCATATCAATGGCTTTTTACGGTTTTATTTTTTTTTATTATACAGTTGTACATCACCTATTCTTTATGTTCGATTTTGACAAGAAATGTGTTAAGAGCAATCGTATGTCTAGATTATACTGTGCGTCTAGCATAGAAATCAAGTTGCTACATCTTAAATCAAGTTGCAGCAACTTGATTGAAGTTGTAGCAACTTGATTGTGCAACTAATACTGTTTAATATTATTAAAATATGTACAAATCATCAAAACAATTGCATTTGTTTACCAAAAAGTACTAAGAACTTTTTACAGAGTACTTCCATTGTATTTTAATTGTGTCCGTCCGTGATGTCCGTCCATGATGTCCGTCCGTGATGGAAAATATTTGCAATTCTCTCGGAAGTTTGATATTGGTTAAGAATTCAATATGCTGAACATAGAAGCTAACATACCCGAGTGTTAGGTGCATTAACAATAATTGGCCCATGTAAAGCTGTTTAGATAGAAACAATAAAAATGTACAAAAATTCTAAAAACCACATTTCTATCTTGTCCGTCCGTGATATGGCACATTTAGTGGATACCTGTGTTTGTAGGTAACCATGGCAACAAACTTTTTTAATCATTCAGCATACTATGTCCTACCCTTCACTATAAAACACAAAGGAACCTTGTTCGTCTTATTCCTAATTTGTTACAAGCCTTCAAAACTTTCAAAATCTATCAAATGTCCGTCCGTGATGAACCGATCATGCTCTGGTCTTGATAGGCCATTTCATAATAGTGATTAAAAAAAACCTTTGTGTTACATGGCCCTTGGCCACATTTCATAAAGAAAATGGTAATTGCCATGAAATTAATTCCTTTGGTTGGCTGCCGAGCTCATTAATACCGTTATGGCAAAGTCAACAAAATAGGCTCATGGGGGACCAGCACATCCTTCAGCATGAAGCACTTTTTTCTTACGGAGAAATTAAATGAGTATTTAACACATGGAACAAAATCAATATTGAACCTTTCAAGCTTGAGACACAGTTACATTTATCTTCAAGGCTTCAAGCCTCTCAGAGGGGATTTAGATCTCTCATTTCCCCGGTTTAGGGTGCTACCATACTTTTTTTAATACACGTCACACTGTAAGCAGAAGATTAATTGAGATCCATCCCTCTTCTCTCCCGCACCAGATTAAGGCCACATCTCTAATGCTGAACACCAATCCAGAACGCATGACCCTTGCCCTCTCACCCGTTCGCGACCTCATGGCAGCCGTCCGTCCAGAAAACCCTTCAGAGTATGCCTACAACTCCCAGCTTGGTGTCCTTCACACAGGTACTGCTCTACAGCTCAAGGAGAGGTAAGATAATCCTGTACTGCCATTCAGGGATCAAACTACATCCATAGGGCTCGGGGTAATTTCGCCCAGAGATGCTCCAAAGAGACCTGGGGCCGATTGCACGAAAGGGTCTTTGCAAGGACCGTCTTTCGTGTCGCCCATCTTTTATGATGCGCCATGTGAAACACATTTTAAATAAATCATCTGCAAACATATTTCATTCGTCCGTTAAAATAAACAAAATATTTGTTTATAAAATGATGTGATATATCATGAAATTGTTTAAAATTTGATTTAAAAGCAAGCTAACGAATCTTATTCTTTATCATAAATTTAAGAAACACCCCCGCTTATAGCGTATCATAAAAGATGGGCGACATGAAAGACGGTCCTTGGAAAGACCCTTTCGTGCAATCGGCCCCTGGGGGGTGTTTCATAAAGATTTAAATATGAATTAGAGTTGCACTTACATTAAATACCTAGTTGCGTGTGGTATAAAAAGGTATTACTGAATTGGTCTGATAATTAATCAATAAGATTGCGCGTTGCATATCATGTACGCGTCAGCATTTAAGTGCGACTCTAAAGTCAGCTTAAACAAAATATGATTTGTAATTGATCAAAAGTAAAGAGCATATTGGTCTTCAATCATACCAGCAAAGGAGATTGTCAAGTGTATACGCCTTCTTTACTAATGAAAAGTACTATGATACGAGTCACTAGATCTACTAACATAAAAGTGTGCATGTGGGACTACAGTTTGTCTTTAGAATGTCATAACTTCATTATTCCTTGTCTGATTTAGACAAAATCTCAATGTAATGTGTGTCTAATTTTACTGAACTCTTGTCTGTTCAAACCATATTATGTTCGGCCTGGAATACTCCTTTAATGCTATGCTCACTTTCAATGTTTTTCTTTCAGAAATCTCTTTATAATCATTTGCATCATTTACAATAGACTCTGCATTTTAAGTTGCCCTTCAGTCCAGTCGCTTGAAAAACTCAGTGCATCATTTCATTGTGCAAAAAAACAATCATTCAAATTTTGCCAGTCTTACAGATTTCTATGGACCCAAGAGATTTGACTTTGGCAGAAGCAAATGTAGACTTCATTGGCATCGTAGTCTTTCCAATATATAACACTTTTAAGGTTAAAATCTACTTGTATTTTTATTCTATAATCATAAGAAATAAGCCAAATATACTGCAATGTGTACTGTACATTTAAGGTTTTTGAAAAATGTTGCCTCATTGTTCAATTTTATGTCTCCTCTTCAGCATACTATGTGTCTTCCGGGGAGTCGACTCTTGCAAGCGCTCAGACTTCCTCGTCCTTCTAGCAACAGAGTACATGTACAGGTGCCTTGACCTTGTTTCCATGGTAACAGAACTCCTCAGCCAGTTTGACCTCCTCAACGTGCGGCGGTTAGTGAGTCACATCTTCTTTGTCGGGGAGAACACGCAGATCGGTAGCTTTGGGGCGAGGTTCGAAAGAGATCTACGGGTAAGTCTGGACAAGCTGGCTGCAGTGTTTGGAGGAGAGTTTGCTCGGCAGCGGCGATGGCCAATACACTGCGTCCATGCGGAGGTGGAGGATAGACCGAACTGTCTCTTTTCCGATTCCTTCACTACAATGGACTATGTCTTCCAAGGACCGGATTTCTTCTGAAATTCTCTTTGATTTTGAAGACCATTTGTGCCTGCTATCACAATGCAGACCCTATTTTAGAGACATAATTATTCAAATGGAGAAGAATGGATAAGGATGGAGTCTTTGGGGAAATGCTTGGTATTGTACAATGTATATGGTTATCTTGGATGAAAGAGCAGGTCCAGTGGGTCCCTTAACTTCTACATTTCCTACCCAATATCCAGTCCCAGAGGAAAAGCCGAACCACTTAACTTGTAAATGTCCTTTACAATGTCATTGAGAATGTTGTTGAGAATGTCTTTGAGAATGTCCTTGAGAATGTCATTGAGAATGTCATTGAGATAGTCCTTTATAATGTTCATAGGATATTACGAATGGTAAAATCATGGTACATGGAGTTTTTAGATGTCTGGGCAATGGTCTGGCAGGACCTCAGTTGGCAGGGTAGTCTCTGGCTGACATTTTGATTAAAGATCGTGGGATTTGAAAGAGGTTTAGCCAAAAGTGCCAATTGTATGTCATGATGCTTTGATATGGTTATAATTACATTTTAGCTACAGTACTGGATTCCTATGGCAATGGATTGGGTAACCCGCAGGGTTTCTTGATTTGGGGATGGTGAATTACATATGGACAGCCCAAAGTCCCTATGTGAGCCTGGAAAGGGTTTTGTAGCAGGTGCAGTCAGGCAGCATTGACTTGTGCATGCAATAATGACCGTGCAGTATATTTTATTGTGATTCCCATTATTTATTCAATCATTTACATTTCTGGCCAAATGCATTTTCAACATGGTTTTCACACACACACACAGAACAAATATCAATCATAAACAATGCAATGATGAAATCTAGACCCCCCCCCCCCCCGTACGATGTAAACAAGAATACCTTTTAAGTGCAATAAGATATTTCATTGTTATACACGATGAGGTGTATAATTCATAAAGCTGTTTGTATAAAATTACGAATGACTTTATGCATGACTTGTGATCGTTTCTTATTAACCTATATAGAGTACCGAAATGATGACATCAGTTGCCATGGTGTCATGGCAACCTGGTTCTAAAGAAATGAAGCTGTGGGGCCGTTACATAAGGCTGTTCGTAAAATTAGGAGCAACTTTAAAGATAAATGAAAGTACATGTAGTTGCAGTAAACACCGATTTTATGAGAAAGTCTGTAAAACCAGGCTTAATTGTCAGTATATCTAGATCTGGTACAGTTACATAAACTGAACTTTGTGAAAACTTGAAATCTATGCTGAAAAATGTCCACACTGAAGATCACCAACACAGATAAGCACATGTGGGACAGTGTATTATTATTGCTTCGAATGTCGGTCGAACGTTTGACCCGAATCCCATGCTTATTTGCCAATTTCTCAGCAATTGCACAATTTCTTCCCAAATCCTTTGGCACATTTATTTCATTTATACAAACAGACACTTCAATGTCATTTCATTGGATTCTGTACAAACTCATTTTGATATCGTTACCACAACTGGGATTTATCTTTAAGAACGGCTTGTGATCCTTTCTTAAGCGCTAACCATCGTCAATTTATTATACCATTCACCTCGAGAAAGGATCACCAGACAGTCTTAAAGTCGCTCTTAACATACAAACAACTTTATGTAATGGTGCTGTGTTAGGACTCCCAGAATGATGGTAACAATCAGGGACAAAACACATCACTATTTTGCAAATACAAATGTGTATAGATGATCGTGCAGCTGCAAACCAGTGAGTTCGTTGTCATGACACCGTGACGTCACACTACGATACTCTATATCCCTGTGTAGCTGACTAATCACCCAGCAACATGTGGAGCGTTGTGGCCAAGTGGATTAGTCTTCGGACTTTGAAACAGAGGGTCGTGGGTTCGAATCCAAGCTATGGCGTAATTTCCTTCAGCAAGAAACTGATCCACAATGTGCTGCACTTGACCCAGGTGTGGTAAATGGGTACCGGTAGGAAGTAATTCCTTAAAAAGCCGCGCTATGAATGCCTGTCTTAATAGCTGGGTATTAGAGTGCCTTGAGCATCTAACAGGGTGGATATGTGCGCAATATAAATACCCTATATTATATTATTATTATGTTCCAGTTGTGCATTACTTTATGAACAACTTAATGAAACTACCACCTAGTATTATGAACTTTCTTATCGGTATTTATATACATGTATTTATTTATTTATTAATTTATGTACTTGTGTATATCTTTATCTTTTTATTGAATTCTAATTTCGCCTATTTGATTAATCATGAATGCAATATATGCCACCACAATTGCTGTACTTCAATCTTAATTTTCTGGCGGGAAAATGTGAACTGCACAAGGCTGGATGTGATGGCATTTTTTAATGGAGTGTGCATGAGGGTGTGTGTGTGTGTGTTTCTTTGTTACAGGCTGCATGTGTGTGCTTTTCTATACAAGACCCATGTTACATCTAAAAGAAAATCACTTACCCAAGTCCCGACTGAGACCAGTTGTAACCTCGAAAGTAGTTAGATGGATTAGTTTCACAGAACTGGGCTGGAAAAGAGGTACATGTACATTAGAGCACATGTATTCCCCCTTACTGGTCACAAAAATTTGTGTCAATCCCGCAGTATGTTTCAATTTAAACCTCTTTCAGCTTGGTCTGATGGAACAAACCCACCCAAAAGTGGTCGAGAGAAAGTGTAGACTACACTGTATCTGGGTTAGTATTTTAGGATCTGATTATAGTACCTACACTTCATAACCCCAACAATCCTCTTTCTGACTACAATTTATACCGCCAAAGACAAAACTGGGGTCTATTATGCTGCAAACTACTACATGTGAGCTAAGATGGTTTCGAGGAAGGTTTGTGTTTACGTCCATGGACAGTTGGTCAGAGTCCAGCCCGAGACTACAGTACCCAGGCCTGCGGGAGGTGCGCTAAAAATGTGGCCTGTGGTTGGTTTTATGTGTTTTCATTTACTTTCTTTCCTACCCAAAGGAGCCCCCTGTTAGGCATCAGGAAAGCAAGTTTCTAGATGTAACAAGGGTCCATTTGTATTTGACTTTGTGCAATTATCTGGTATTTTCTGGAGTCTACATTCAAGTGAATGAATTCTAATTAATATAATTTTTTAAATGTTGCGTGACCAAGTTCGCCATATATCGGGGGGGGGGGGGGGCTTTTTATGCCCCCGCAGACGAAGTCCGGAAGGGGAACTAAGCATTGCCTCTGTCCGTCCTTCCGTACATCCCACTCTGTTTCCGCGCAATATAACTCAAAAAATACTTCAATGGATTTTTAAAACTTTTGGTGTGTAGGTAGATGACACCAAAATACAGGCTTTGTTCGAATTCGGAGTCTGCAGGTCAAAGGTCACAGCTCATTAAATATGAGAGTTAGTTCAAAGGTCTCAATTATATTGGTTTCTGCACGATATTTGAGTCCACCCCAACAAAAAATTGTTTGATTAAAAAGAGAAAAATCCAACGAGCATATCTGAATAAACATGTGCACGTGTTTCAGATTTAGACCTAAAATCGGATGTAAAATAAGAAAGTTATGACATTTTTAAAAGTTTCGCTTAATTTCACAAAACATTTATCTGCACATCCTGGTTGGTATGCAAATTAGGAGACTGATGATGTCATCCACTCAATATTACTTTTGGATTTTATTTTATGAAATATTCTAATTTTCTCCTCATCGTCAAGTGAAACTGATCAATTCCTCCCTGAACATGTGATATTAGCATTGTTTAATACTATATGATTCAGTCAAGTCGTTCCCTGTGGTCATACCTGTAAAAAATGAAATATTGTACAATTCAAACAAAAAACAAAAGAAATAGTGAGTGATTGACATCATCAACTGACTCATTTGCATGTCACTGAGTTGTGCATATCACTGTTTTGTGAAAAATAAGCGAAATTTTATCATGTCATAACTTTCTTATTTATTTGATGAAATTTTCAGTGTTATGCTAGTTTGATTTTTCTCTTTTTATTCAAATCCACATTTTGCTGGGGTGGACTTGACCTTTAATCATATTGAATGAATTTCTGATCGCGTTACGCGGGGGCATCTGTGTCCTTTGGACAAGTCAAATTTCTAGTGTGTTTATTAGATGAATATTAAATGAGTGAGAATGAATGGAGGATGAGGTAAAGAGACAAACAGGATGAGAATGGACAGAAAAAAAGGAAGAGAATGAAGAAAAAATGATAGAAAGAAGGATGGGAGAATGGTAAAGGAAGGGAGGGAGGGGAGGGAAGGAAGGAAAACTCAATTTTCTGTATATCGAGTATCATTTTATTAAGATAATGTGGTAAAAAAAAAGTTTGAAATGGAAAGATGATATTCAGAGAGCAGATAGATCGTGAAGGGAAAGTAGCTGGGAAAGTGGAAAAAGGGAAAAACATAGAAATACTAGCATTTGGACGTTCTTTCATGTCCATAGCTAAAGGTCTTGTAGAAATATTACAGGGAAATGTAGTCTACTATTTTACCTGGAAACACAACCTTTCATTGATGCCTGCCATGCACAAAGAATCAATGGAGGACACAAAAGGCCATGTTGGCTATCTCATGCATATTAAGTAGGTTCTCATTAATATGCATTTTAGGGTCATGAATATGCATACATCCTTATCTTGCCTGTTCACTATGCCATTTATATTGGAAAAATTCTCATATTTTTTAGTCTTAAATTTTTTTCATGCATGCATGTAATTATTTTTATGCAAATTTATTGTGCAACAAATGTACATTATAACTTCACTATATCATCATTTTTTTAATATAAATTACATTGAGAATTACTTTGCTCATTCACTAACCATAATACTTTAATGATATTAAAAAGATAACTCTAACAAAACCTGCAATGTTGTTCAAAAAGGGCTTTGCTGCTTGTGGCACATGGGATGCCCCCATGGGGTTTCCTGTGCGGAATCACTATCAAGAGATTTCGGAAGCATAATATTTGTGATTTGTGGCTGTTAGTTGTCTATTGCACTGACGCCCTATAATTTGATCAAAGCCAAAGGAAAATGTCTCATCCATTTGACCGCTTGGCTCCATATTCTTCTGATTATAGAAGTCAAATGTCCTTTTGTTTCTTACAAAACAATCCATTATAAGTTTCCAAATATCATTACACTTTGGAATGATGAAGTCATACTCACATGGTTACAACTTCTATACGAAAAAAGCTTGCGTGAGGTTTAAGCTGATTTCATTCAAGCAACAATGGATGAGTTTTTTCCCCATTTTTTCCATGTGTTGGAAACTGTTGCCATGGTAATGACATACGGTGGGGGTATTAATCACCTTCAGTGATAGTTCTAGTTTGATATTTTTGCCCTTTCATAAATGTCCCCCCCCAAAAAAAAAAAAAAAGATGAAGACAAATACAGCTTAATTTTTAATTCCTGATTGCTTATTTCAGTAGAAAGCATCAAACTATTTATGAAGTCATTAAAGAGGTATTGATAACAGACTAAAATTATAATCTGAATAAAAATTTCTTCAAAATCTAAAACAGTAAGTTATAATAGATAGTGTATTATTTTGCTAAAACGTTTCTTTGCACGCCTCTGTAATATGCAGTAGAGAGCTGATAATGCTATCTACCCACTTCTATTATTATTTCATTATGAATTTTTTTAGTGTTCTCTGCCTCATGAATTTAGAAGAACTGATTACTGATTTTGTGTGTAAGATAATACTTTATAAGGTCATACTGTTGATTGTGTATTTAAAATGAAAATGTATGAAATGTCAATTGGAAGAAAATAAATGTTTACTTGAGTTTATTTAGAATTAACTGATCTGGTTATAAGAAAGATAATTTTATAAATAAAATTAAATTTTGAGGATCTCATATGATAAAAAATCTGAGAAAGGAAAGTAGGTACATTATACCATCGGCTAAAATAAATACATTAAAATGTGAATTGAGTCTGTTGGCTTGAAATTAAAAGCATCATCAATCTAACAGTGTGTGGAGGCTGGACTTTCCCCTCTTTTTCCTACCATGCATATGGATAGTTTTTAAAGAAATACCTGCTAGGTATGATTGATAATCTAAAAAATCTTTACAAAATCATTGGAAGCACTTGTTGTGATTAAATTGTAATTTTCGAAGAAATTATCAAGTTTATATTTATGTCATCTATATAATTATCTAAGCATGTAGTACGCAAGTTTTGTGATATTTTTGTAGAAAACTACACAAATCACGTGTACAGTGTTTTCATTTATTGAGTGGAAGATTTTATTTTAAAAAAGGAGGGAGAATGGAAAGTGAGAAAGTGATCATCGTGTTGAACAAAGTCTGAGTAAAAGTAATGATATAAATACAAGTGGCCATTGATCGAAAATGGTTGAATTATTTTGACAACAATATATTATTCTCTTTTTTTTACATTAACAATCAGTATATAAGCCTTTTGATATTTCTTTATTTTAATAATACAATTTAAAATTAAACAATGCATGAATCCAGACGCCTTCTCCTGTTCATGTGGAATAGAGTTAACCCTATCAAGGCCGGGGGACGCTCGGAGCCCCCACCCCCCCTTCACCGATTCGCGCAATATTTTCGTCGCGCGAAATTTTTTGACCGCGCCGCTCGCTGACTTTTTACTTTCAAGTCTTGCGCAACTTTTGAGACCATTTTTGCGTCACCTGGGTGCCGTTTCCGAAGTTACGTAACATTATGTAACTGCATGTCGACCAAAAATTGCTCAAAAACGTGATTTCGTGTACAAAGTCAATGCAAATTGTGTTTTCAACCAAAAATAATAAATGTACGATTATTTTTATTTTTGCTGGTTTAGATGTATTTATTTTATGCTGCTTATGATCTCAGAAGAGTTCTCAACAAATTTCATTGAAGAAAACAATGAAAAACAAAAGGTAAAAAACCGAGAAATACATAAGAAATTGCAATAAAAACAATAAAATAGATAGGAAATTGATCTGATATCGCAATTTTTTCATGTACACTTGTTAGGAATACCAAACATTGGACCATTTAGAGCTTTGTTTAGGGAGTTAGAGGGAAAAGTATGATTTCGCACACTAATTACGCATAAATTACCATAATCGCTTAATAGCAATTTGCATGAAATAAATTACTATACAGTTTTGTACCATTATGAACTCCAAAAATACCCCGTCCGATAGGGTTAAAAGTAATGTTTGACTTAATAGAAACAGGTGGGTGTTTCATAAAGCTGTTCGTAAGTTAAGAGCGACTTTAAGAACGACTGGTGATCCTTTCTTGTGATAAATGGTAATATTGAATTCGCGAAGGGTTAGCGCGTAAGAAAGGTTCACCAGTCGTTCTTAAAGTCGCTCTTAACTTACGAACAACTTTATGAAACGCCCCCCCCCCAGGCGTTATTAGTGAAGGATTGGGAAAGTGAAGAAGGGGTGGGGGGAATTGGAAAGGCCCTATAGACTCAGTCCACGAGGGCCGGCCGGCGTGGGGATGGATGCATTCTATATGACCCTTTTAAAGTAATGACGGGATTTTTTTTTTTGGGGGGGGAATGTTGGTCCTTTAACCAAACAATATTACCCCAATCATTTTTCTCTCGAAAACTAAATGAATCTCTCGTGCGAGTCATTTTAAATAGCGCCCATCTCCCGCCCTCAGAAGAAATACCGCTTCGCCGCCGCAGGATGGATCAACAGCAAGTTTCCGCAATTGCAGTGGGAACGGATTCTACAACATAGTAAATCTATCGATGATGCCCGTCAAATCACATGTAAAGGTCAAGTCCACCTCAGAAAAATGTTCATTTGAATCAATAGATAAAAATCAGACAAGCATAAAGCTGAAAATTTCATCAAAATCGGATGTAAAATAAGAAAGTTATGACATTTTAAAGTTTCGCCTTTTTTTCACAAAAGTGTTATATGAACGAGTCAGTTACATGCAAATGAGAAAGTCGATGATATCGCCCACTCACTATTTCTTTTGTATTTTATAGTCTGAATTATCAATATTTCAATTATTACAGATTTGACAATAAGGACAAACTTGACTGAACCGTAAAATGTTAAACAATGCTAATTACACATGTTCAGTGAGAAATAAAACTTTGTTTCACAGGACAATGGGGAGAAAATTAGACTATTTCGTATTTCATATAATTTAAAAAAAAGAAATAGTGAGTGATATGTCATCAGTTCCCTCATTTGCACACCAACCGAGATGTGCATATAACTGTTTTGTGAAATGATGAATCAAAAGTTTTAAATGTCATAACTTTATTATTTTACATTTTCGTTAAATTTTCAGCGTTATGCTTGTTGGATTTTTTTCTTTGAATTCAAATGAATGAAGTTTTTGTTGGGGTGGACTTGTCCTTTAACATTGGAAAGCTTAGTTGACTTTGTCGAAATTTGGTGAGCTGGGAGAGCAGACGAGAGCTGACGAAAAATTGCCAAGAGTATCGTCCGAGTGTCGAGAGTCCAGGATGGCACTTCTGTTCAGATTCACAAATTTTCGACAAAGACCGCTTTTTACGTCATGAAGGGTTTTTTTTCTCATAGATTTTCTATGTTGTAGAATCTGTCCCCGTCGAGATTGGGAAAACTCCCAATTGTCTTTGCATGAAGGCTATTACCCATAGTTGCATGCGTAAATATTCATATCTGAATGACACGCGCCTTAAAACCCAAGCGAACAACAACAACATGCAGTTGGAGCTGTGTTATAGCGCCCTCTCCCCTCAATTTCATTTTATTTCATTACATTAATTTATCAAATTTCCAACAAAACACAATTGGCGGCACAAAAGGGGGAAGAGAGGCACAATGAAAATTTCTAAAGTAAAATGCCGTTAAAACAGAAATGTGCGCCCCCTTTTTTTCTTATCAAATTTTTCATGGACGAAATGTCCTGAATTTTGGGGTAAAAACCCTTTTCCTTTTTTTTTTGCTTGTCAAATTTTTCGTGGACGAAATGTCCTGATTTTGGGGTTGAAATCCTTTTTTTTGCTTGTCACATTTTTTCCTTGGGGAAAATGTGCCCCCCCCCCCGCTTGGAAAATCGTACGGGCAACAACTGTTTGCATAAATGGCTGCTCATTTTTTATATCAATCCCACACTCCGTCGGAATAATGATTAAGATCTAAACCCCCAAGTTAAGATTTCAAAAGAAAGAAAAAAATATAGTATAGGACAAAGTAAAAATTGGAAAGTGACACAAAGTATATATTTTCTTGTGATGTGCGCATCGCGTGCTTTAATAATATTTCCATCCTCGTTTTTCATGACAATACAACACACAGTGACACTCAATATTTGACGAAAATTATATATATATATACAGGTATACAATATATTAATATATTGTATTCACAGAGAATGATACATCAGCCGATGGATAAACTGCCGAGAATAGGGAATCCGGCATTTGTTGAATAAAAAAATATTCCAACTTCGACACTGATAATGGATATCTTTCATGCGAAGTCTTCATGTGCTTACTTCAGAAATACAGGATTCCCCATCTATCCAATGTTTATCCACAGAAATACAAGCTTACATATCACAATGAATAAATTACTAAAAAAATAACTAGTTTAGACTTAGTACTTATAAAACATCTAACTCTCATTCTGAATACGATCGACAAAAGAAACATGAAAAATAGACATGGTAACAAAAGAGAGAAGTGGAATGGGTGCTTATAGGTTACAAAATATGGCGATATAATTATGTGCATCTAGGAATAATAACATATTTCTGGGAAATTCAACGCCCGGGGAAATCGATAAATTTCGCCCCATCCAAAACGGTTTATGGGATGTTACCTTAATTATGTAGCTCCGCCTTCCACTGGTAACTGCCATGCTAACCACTTGAAGCAGCCAATCAAAATCGAGGATTCCTTAAAAATTATGACCGGAAAGCTAGGTTACCATAATAGTATAACGGACCCCATAAGTCTCTGCCATGGCTTCTTTAGGTGTTCATGTGATCACAATTTCTCTTTTTCATTATCATTTCCCTTTCTCCCCTTATCATCCGCCCCCCCCCCCCCCGATCCTAATATACTCCACATTTAGCCCCCTCCCGATCCTTAAACTCCGCTAATAGCCCCCCCCCCCGGAATGTATAGCCCCGGGTCATCTGTCCCCGTTGACCCTAGACATGTAAAAAAAAATCAATGAATGCGTGAGAAGTGCCCGAACATGAAAAATTAGTTAATAATGATAGTTATGATTTAGTTAAAATATTGTGGTGGTAATAAAAAGTAACTTCCCACTGGTATATATTTATCATAACATTGTAAACATATTATAGTAGAACATGTTTCCAGTGTGGATTAAAACATACTATATGTATAGCGTATCTGAATGCTTATACACAATTTCTTGTTTCAAATATTGGCATTTTGTTATAGTGATCAGACGCTCCACACCAATATCCCCACATCAACAGATCTTTTAGGATGGTCGAGGCTGAAATCATTCATATCTAAATAAAAAGAGTAAAATTTAAAGAGCAAAATGCTGAAAATTGCATCAAAATTAAATCGGACGACAAATAACTAAGTTATTGAATGTTAAAGTTTAGCAATATTTTGTGAAAACAGTTATATGCATATTGTCATGAATATTCATTAGGTGGGCTGATGATGTTACATCCATATGATTGTGATTTTTTGCATGGTCCCCCCCCTTGAAAACCGTTCCGCGGTCCCTGATAACTAATGCACTTAATCAGATATCAATCCTATTGTTTTAGTGCATGGTAGAAATTTCTAAATAATTTCATACAATAAAATATAAAATAACAAGTGGGGATATGACATCATACAGCCCACCTAATGAATACTCATAAAGACATGCCTCGAACTGTTTAACCCTAATAATATAAATCTTTGAAATTCCATAACTTCGTTATTTGTTATCCAATTTTGATCAAATTTTCAGCATTCTGCTTTGGGAATTTTACTCTATTTATTGAGATATGAATATCTCCAGCCTGGACCACCCCTTTAAGGGCATGACAGTTTTTTTTTTATTAAGAACGAATTAAAAAATAAGTACAGGGTTTTCAAGGTGACAACATTTTGGAATCCCATGAAATGTTTTGTCAAAATAAAAATGAAAATTAGGCCATCAATGACAATTTGATTCTAAGTAAAATACCCCCCCCCCTTAAAAAAATAACATAGATTTATATTATCATAGGCACAGCAATATAAATATGTACTCTGAAGCGAAAATGTAAATACAATATCATAAACACAGCACTTATCATATCCACCTATCTATAAAGATTATCTGCTACAGGAATAAACGGGTTGTGAATTGGGACTTGTTATTCAGGTTAATTAAGGTCTATGTCACACAATGCAAGGTAGAAGAAATTTAGTGTAGTAATTCGAAAGCTGATTTCATGTACCTATTAATGCGAAGCGGCCTGTTGTCTGATCCGTTCTATACTAATGCATGTTCTAAATGAAAATTTAATTGTGCAAGTAGCCATTTATAATGATAAAAGAAACCTGTCATATACATCCAATATACTGTGATAAGAAAATATCATGGAGCTTAATTTCAAGACGTTTGCATAGTAAATACGTAACATATAATAAATAATAATTCCTGAAGAGGTGTTAAACATAATTTGAAAGATTCTTATTCGGTTGGTAATGCCCAAACATCTGAAATAGTTTTGTTTTGAAAAGATTTGCGGGTATATTGAGGTATCATACGTAATTTAGTGCATTTCTGTATTTATGCTCATTCAATTTTCAATGAGCTCCAAAAATATCATATTTAAAATAAAATTCAAAGGTTATGCACACTGACCATAATTGCTGGTAATATCGCAAAGTATTGCCCAAACAAGTCGCATATCTCCCAAGATAGAGACGAGAGGAAATAGGCTACGATATTTGAGGCAATATGGAATCACCAAAATTACTAAAAGTCCAGTGATCATCAAACTCAGTCTTCTACAGCATAATACAAGACGTTTCCTAAAATAATTACTGTTTCGTTAGCTACGTAATTATTTTGTTACGGAATTATTGTGTAATTCAGATTTAATATCTTATTGTCCATTTAGCCTATGTACCGATGGTCTATTTGTAATCAAAGTCACCATGTCCCTCCATTTGGTGTTGTTTACTTGAAATTATTCCGAATGTAACCAGCTACACTTCGCTATTCCGAAGGTTCCTTAATCCGAAAAAAGGTTCGTTTCTTTTCTTTTTTTCCGAAGTTCTGTTCATTATTCCGAAGGTTCTTGTTCCAAAGATTCGTTAATCCGAAAACGAAAGTTCGTTATCCGTTACTGTGGAGCGTTGTGGCCCAGTGGATAAGTCTTCTGACTTTGAAACAGAGGGTCGTGGGTTCGAATCCCAGCCATGGTGTAATTTCCTTCAGCAAGAAATCTATCCACGTTGTGCTGCACTCGACCCAGGCGAGGTGAATGGGTACCCGGCAGGATTAATTCCTTGAATGCATGAGCGCTGAAAGGCAGCTCGAGCTAAAGCCGGGGTAATAATAATAACACCGCGCCTCGGAATAGAATATTTCTAGATAAATGGCGCTATATAAATGCATATTATTATTATTATCCAAACGATTCTACAGTCTGAAAATGAAGGATAGTTCATAGTGTTAATTGCTTATTAATATACTTAGTTTTGGATTTATCACGCCTTCGGAATAAATTTTTCGGACTAACGAAACTCCTCCATTAGAGAGTCTACTTTCTTTTGGTGTCGCAGGACCTCCGTAACAATGCCACAAAATGTATTATCATAGCGAAATTCTTAATTCTACTTCTATTTTATGTTACTTGAGTTTGTTGTTTACAGAAGTAAACAAAAAAAAGATCAAAATAGAAAACTTCTTTTTGTTAGAAATGGTTTGATGAAAGGTAATTAATCAACAATTGTAGTTAATAATGCCCTATATCATGACAGCTGCAAATATATTATCTATATACAATACACATTCAATTATTTTATTAAATAGACCAGTTCGTAGTTACTTCATGGGCAATTTTGGTCAAATGACCTTTCATTTCTTTCATCATGATAGGCAGATTTCAAAGCAAGATATTACGTAAGCTTGCCTTACATACAGGATGAAGAAATTGAATAGACCAGGTGACTAGAATAGCACACCAATGAACACTTAATGACGGTATTTTTTGCATTCCTACTTTGAATGCATATACCTTTAGCATGTTGTACAATGTACTTGACAAACTGTGAAATACCAGTCGTTCGTGGAAGCATTGTTGTTTTTTGTGGATGTAAAGGAAAACGACAATTCAAAAGAATATATGAATAATCAAGACATCAAAGTTGGTGCTTATCTCATTAGATTTTAAAGCACCATATCACCTTAGTACAAATGACCTTGTTCTGATCATGCGTAGAATCTTTTGATCATGCGCAGAAAGGAACTACGAACTGGCTTAATGACGTGTGCATACTAGTTATACATTCAAAGTGAAGTATAATACGCATGATTTTGTGATTTAATGCAGACTACAAAAAACATAAAAAAGATAATATTCATATAATCATTACTTTTACGAGTGTACGTCGAACAAGTGCCGTACATGTTTTCGCTCTGAATATCTAGCCTACAAAATTCCAAATTTTTCTCTTTCTGAAATTATGATTTGCGTTCAGTTGAAAGAGATTGCAAATGACTGAATCGTGATTAGTTGATAGTAGAAAAAACCTGAAGGCTTTGATCATGCAACAACGATTATGATTGGCCAATGTTACTACCTTTTCTTTCAAGATAAGGTATTCAGTTGTTGAATTCAGAGAATGGTCTTCAATGTCTTGTGCCCGGGTTGGTTTGTGGTCAGAGGCCAACGGTGAAGCAAGTGAATTGTTTGTAAAGCCATTTGCATTGTCTCTTAATCGTACGCGAGGTAGTTTGAGGAAAATTAAGAAGAAAAAAAATACCCGAAGATGGATTATGGTACATGTGCCCCCCCCCCCGAAAAAAATTTTATTATAATAATAAATGAGAACAAAAAATAGCAAATTCAACATAAACTTTACCAGCAGTCGTTTCCCGTTGCTCATGGGTGTGTTGAATAAAATAGTGCTTTTTTGGGTGGGGGGGGGGGGGGTAAGCCAATAAGATACAAAGATTTCTATAGGTTTAGCAACATTTGAAAATCACTACATGTATTTGTTTCATGAAATGCTTCATTTCCCCGTAATTTTTCACTGACTGGTCTTCTGAACTAGTTGAAATCTTCGCATCCTATTGGCCGAGAGCGAATTAGTGAAAAAAAAATCTCTTACAAAAACTCCTCGTGAAAAGACCCCCGATGTCGACTTTACAAGTGCGCAGTTGATGACATCTCTGTTTGATGGGGACTCATACGCGTTTATGTCGAACTGCGACGGTCTATATAGCATGTCTCGGGAGACAATTAACAGGTAAACGAGAGACAAAAGTGACGTCTCCCTTAAAACAGAGACAAATGTATCTGTCATGTCTGATGACGACGTACGCTATCCAAATGTGGATATAGAGCCATCTCGCTTTCTTCCTTTCAATTTGCCAGCGTGCAAAGCAGTACGGGCTAACCATGCTAACGGCAATTTTCAAACACGCAATGCTCTTCTTTGATTGGCGTCTATCTAAAAGTCTCTGAAGCTGCATGTTCGTCATGTCCTCGACTTTGAAACGCGCCAGAATAAAAAAAAGTCACTCTGACGGTCTAATGGCGGCTGGAATAATCATTTAAATGTTCTCTTTATTCTCTTTCAACCAGACGCGGATCTCGTCCGTCATCAGCCGTTCGGGGTGTTCCATTTGGTCCATAATATCGGAACCAATGTACGCCACTTGTTCGTTGCGGATGATGAACGCGCGATCGGGGAAGGCGTCAAAGCGAGACGTAAAGGTATTGTCCATGGTGTCCACTACAACCCGCATTCGACTGGTGTCGGAAATGTCTTCGGTTAAACAGCAACTGTGAGTTTTGTCCAGTGCTACTAGATCCCTGAAAAGTTATTTCATAAAAGAGAGAGTAATGGAAAAGTTAAATTAGTACATAGGTTAAATACATATTTTATCATTGAGGTCCCCGCCCCCTAAAACTTTTGATATCTTTCGGCATGTTCAGAAAAAGTGACAAACTGAGGCAATGCTTGTAGTTCAAACATTTTAGTTTGATAGGGGACCTCACCGTACTTTACTCTTATCTCATTTTTATTCTATATATTCATTTCTAACTTTTTTAAATTATTTTTTAATGATAATTAAGGTTTGCAGTACATCATGACATTTTCGTTTGTTTGAAAATGAAACGTTAAGAAATTGATCTCTGCTATCCCACTATTCTGGTACATCTTTACCGTTCTCGAGTCGGATTTGTTATACTTGAAGTGGGATTGGTAAGAAAGATGCATCTACAATCTATTTTTTCGTGTTTTCAACGACCATATCTACCTTCCGAAAGACAACTGATGGTGCAACAGCTTAAAACCGTTGCGTTTCTTTGCAACATAAATATTGTGATCGCAAACGATCAAACCTGCATAATATGTGAATGCCACCTTTTAGTCAGCGTATATACGTCGGCGTATAGTGTGACCAGCTTTTTTTTTCTTAAACACCCGCACATCACGAATTCAATAAGGAATCAGTCGTGTTGTCATTCAGAAGCTATTCTTGAGAACAATAAATATGAATAAAACAAATCGTTTCACGTTTTAAGTGGGTTTTAAAAGTCGCGCGTTGCTTTTCGGGCAATCACATTAAAAAATGAATAACGAAACGCCGTATAGCTGAAAACGACTTGGTCGCAACATGGACCTATCACAAACCGGCGGTGTATGATCGCTTGGTTTAAGCGATCATTTGAAGAACTTAAATGTAAATGAAATATAAAAAAATATATATCTACACAACCCTGCGGAAGAACGGTTTGCTGGCCGAGGTAGGCACCGTGCTTCAACATGTTCAAATGATTCGAACTGAAATGAAATTTAAAAATCTTAGAAATTAAAAGAAAAATTAAGTAAATTGCTACTTACTTTGCCGCATTGATTCTATCATGGATAGAGGAATGTCTAGAATTCCTACTCATCTTACTTCCCATGCCAAATTCCCCTTTGGCATGAGCCTCCTCCAAGTAAACTACTAAGAACTCGGCCTGCGTTCGGTAACTCTCCAGCAAGTCAGAGAGAGCTCCACCTATTAAACAGGCCTGTAAATGCACGATGGAAAAAAATGACAAAACACAAACTGTTAAGTTAGTTGACAAGAACGTTATCGGTTTAATGGGAAGATCCGTGAGGATGGCAAACGTTCTTTTTTAGGACGTGGGCTCTTGTCTCATGGCAAATACTAATTTTTGGCTTGATTGAATGAAAGGTTTCGGAGGGATAGGGTATAACTTAATAAGTTAAAGGCCCCAAGGTAGATGACATTCGGTAAGATTAAAGGAGAATGAAACCATTGGAACAAGATAGCTTGTGTGAAAACAGAAAAATCAAAGAAACAGATCAACGAAAGTTTGAGAAAAATTGGACAAATAATGAGAAAGTTATGAGCATTTGAATATTGCGATCACTAATGCTATGGAGATAGCAAATTGGCAATGCGACAAAGATGTGTGATGTCACTTGTGAACAACTCTCCCATTACATTAGTCTATATTTCACTAGAATTGCCTCTTTTATCACATCTATCCATAAATCATGTGTTCTGTCTACATGAGGGCATGTAATACATATTTTTTAAGAATACATCATGGATAAAGAGTTTGTATCATCATAAGAAAAAGCAAAAAGAGACATTTTGAGGGTATTTTATAGTCCACAAAAGGGAAAGTTGTTCATCAGTGACATCACACATCCTTGTCGCATTGCCAATGTGAGGATCTCCATAGCATTAGTGATCGCAATATTCAAATGCTCATAACTTTCTCACTATTTATCCGATTTTTCTCAAACTTTCTTTATTCTTATTCTTTGATTTTTCTGTTTCTACACAAGCCTATTTGTTTCAAAGGTTTCATTCCCCTTTAAGAAAGTGCTTTTTGGAGCGCTTTGTCAGTGACTTTTCGCTGGTAAATATGCCTCTCATCCTATGAAATTAGAGTAGTTCAGTAGATTATAACATTACAGTTCATAGGGGGACTTACCTGAAGCGGGGGTCAGGATGATGAGGCAGCAAAGACAACAAGGGGGAGGTTTTTGTTTAGATGAAGTTCGTTCAGCGTCACTGCCTCTTCGGAGCAAGTCCTCAGGATGATATTCGGAACTGCGTCTCCTTTTCTAACCATTAGATCGGGTCGCTTTGAAAATATGGGACCAACAAATGCCATTTCCTTTAAGACCTAAAGTTGACAGAAATTCAGGGAGTAAAGATAAATGAATTTGCATTGGGTGACTTGGATAAAGGTACATTTTAAGCATGTTCAGGTTCAGAATCGTTGACTGGTCGGGAATTTGAAACTAGGGGTTGGTGGATCGAATTTTATGAAACAAATTTTGATTTTCATTGATACCTCCGTTTTCGACAAGTAAAAGGGCAATAAGTCCAGTGTCATCATTTTCCCCCCACTTCACTTGATACTATTTATAGCCCTGTCACTCGCTGGACGATGAACTGTTATAGACTAACGAAAACTGGCATCTGATTGGCTGAAAGTGTCAGTGAAAATCCCTGACAAATGATCTCCATGAACAGTTCCCCTTGTGACAGACAGACTTACCTCTGGATCGTCTTGGTAGCATATGAAGACCAATTGCACAACAGGAGGGAGTTTTCCTTGTTTGATCAGCTGCGTGAGGTGACCCATACCCAGGTCGTTTAAGAATTTGAATTCCATTTCCAGTTTACATTGCTGCATAAAAAAAGAAAGAACATTATACTAGAGTGTACCACAGGGGTACACATTCACGCCTCTAAAATCGAATTCGTTCACCCTACATGGCGGAAAGTCAATCGACTGTAAATAACTGAGTTTTTGGTTGGATTTAAAGTCTAATATTCATTTGACATTGTAAAAGAAATTGAAAAAAACTAAACCAACAAACTAACAAGGCATAAGCGATTTTGTGTCTCGCCCACAAAAGAATTGTATTGAAACTTTATCGTGAAATGACTGGGATGGGATAACACTTATTGTTATAAGAGTCTGTTGACCTCAAAGTGAACTTTGACCTTACCATGTGACATCCGATCAGAATAACATGCAGGTCTCCTAGTACAGCTACAACCCAAATTTGCTGTACTAGTGACTTACAGTTGCATAGTTATGTGTCATATCATTGACCTCAACATTACTTTTGACCTTACTATGTGAACTCTGCGCCATGATATGCAGGTCTCCTAAGTCCATCTACAACTCAAGTTTGGGTGAAATGTGACTTACGGTTGCGGATTTATGTGTCATAAGAGAGTCTTGCAAATAAACTTTAAAGTTGACCTGAAAATGACCTTTGACTTTACCATGTGACCTCCGACTGTAGCATAACATACAGGTCCCCTTATAGTACATTAAGTTTGGTTTAAAAAGTGATTTACGGTTGCAGAGTCATGTGTCATATTATAGTCTTGCACGTAAACTTTAACATTGACCAGAAAATGACCTTTGACCTTACCATGTGACCTCCGAATGCAGCATAACATGCAGGTCCCCTAAGTATATCTACCATCCAAGTTTGTATGAAAAGTTACTTATGGTTGCGGAGTTATGTGTCGTAAGGTTTCAGACGGACGGACATTTGGATCACTAAGTCTCGCCTGCAACTCTGTGGGCGAGACAAAAATCAGAGACGGCGAGTAATGGGTAAACGCTGACTGAAAGAATGTAGCGTAAAGGATGGCAAAAGATACCTGAGAAATCTTAGTCAAAACTTGAAGGACTAGTACAGCAGTTTACAGCAGTTTAGTCCTCGATTCAGGACCCGGGATTTCTACTTTTTTTGTCCGCTCCGAATTTAAACGCGGTTCCAGATTGGGGGAATTGACCTCGAGTCTCCTAAGCGCCCCCAAAGTTGGATTTCTGTATAAAGTTGGTCGAATCAATCGCCGATGTTTGTAAGACGGGTCCCGGCATATACGGTTTCCGTACCAGTGAATTCTTAATTCCACGACTTACCATCATTTTGAACATCATGTTGCTGTCTGTCGAATCCAGTTTTTCATCGCAGAGGTCCTGTACTTCATCTGAATTGAACACTGTCTTCATATGCCTCACAATCCGAACAGCATTTTCTGTACTGCCCAAGAGCTTGGGGAACTTCGGCGGCATCTTCCCATTCACGGGGTGTGCACCGTTGGGCGTAGCCTTTCCATGGGGGTGGGTACCATTCGGTGGTAACCGTTTGTTGGATGTCGTGTTACCATTCAAAGGTGCCGGATGCAGGTTACCGTTCGTTGGCATCTTCCCGTCCACCACCGTCCCGTTTGGTTCTTGCCCATTGTTCATCGGAGGGCGCCCTCCCATCTTCTTCATCTTCTTCATCATCTCCATCTTCTCTACCATCATGGCCACTACGGTGGGGTCCATGAGGGGTACCTGTCTGTCCCATTCAAACTTGGTGTTCTCCCCGATTAACGGCTCGTTGTCCTTGTTCAAAATCACGTCGTGGCTGCCGCTTCCGTTCATACTGATCAACTCTTTCTCGATACCATTGGTGGACGGAGGATCCTTTGGTGTCTTGATGGAAGAGTTGTTATTAGTGATGTTGATTGGTTTCTCTAGGGGAGGGCGATTTTCAAGTCCCTGGGAGTTGATTGGCACGGATGCACCCATCGGTGAACTGCCACTGTTTCCCATTCTTGATGTTTAGTTTGACGTCACCTTACGTGCACTCTAGTCGTAGTGCTATCATCATGAGCTGTATATAAACAAACGTGAAACATGATTACTTTTAAAGGGATGCTCGGGGTTCAAAATAATAAGATTTAAACAGATAAAGAAAAATCAGACAAACAAAACACTGAAAATTTGACGAGGGAATAACACAGTTATGACATTTAAAAGATTGGCATTATTCCGGTGAAATGGTTCGAGGCATGTCTTCATGAATATTCAATGAGCAAATTGATGATGTCATAACCCCTCTTGTTCTATTATATATTATTATATGAAATTAAGTTTATTCAAAAAATTTCTACTGTAAAAATGGATTGACAACTGTTTAAGTGCAATAGATACTCATTGCATAAAGGAGACAAATCACTTACACATGAACAAAACTAAAAATAATTAGTTTTGCATGTAATAACATGAGAAAAAGGTAAGTGGGGATGTGACATCATCAGCTCATCTAATCAATATTAATGTTGACGTGCATATAACTTTATTCTAAAAAATAACTTCGTTATTTGTTACTCCGATTTTGATGAAATTTTCAGCTTTCTGCTTTGTGAATTTTTCAGCCCTGAGTACCCCCTTAAGTAGCGCATAAAAGGGTATAGACTGTGAGAAGCGTCGAGATAAAAACACGTAACTGTTATTCACGAACGAAAAGTTCATGTGCCTCTACAATCGAGAAAAATAATTAAAGGGGAATGAAACCTTTGGAACAAGTAGGCTTGTGTCGAAACAGAAAAATAAAAGAATAAGAAGAAAGTTTGAGAAAAATCGGAAAAATAACGAAAAAGTTAAGAGTATTCGAATATTGCCGTAACTAATGCTATCGAGATCCTCAATGCGACAAATATGTGTGATGTCACACGTGAACAACTTTCCCTTTGATGGACTATAAAATACCCTGAAAATGTCTCTTTTTGCTGTTTCTTGTGGTGATACAAACTCTCTATCCATGTTGCATTCTTTGAAAGTCTGTATTACATGCCCTCCTATAAAAAGAACACATGATCTATGGATAGATGTGATAAAATAGGCAATTTTTAGTGAAATATATACTAAAGTAATGGGGAGAGTTGTTCACAAGTGACATCACACATCTTTGTCGCATTGTCAATTTGAGGATCTCTATAACATTAGTGATCGCAATATTCAAATGCTCATAACTTTCTCATTATTTGTCCGATTTTTCTGAAACTTTTGTTGATCTGCTTCTTAGATTTTTCTGTTTTCACACAAGCTATCTTGATCCAAAGGTTTCATTCTCCTTTAATGACCGGAATGATAACAACATAAAATGGGAACATAGAGGTTCAAATTTTATGAAATATGAATGGATGAATTGCGATTTCCATTCATTCAACAACGATGATCTCCATGTTTATGGTTTTATTATTTATCAATTTGCTGTAGAGTGAGCAATCACGTTGGAGTGATTGTTCAGATCCCGATGTCACGTGTACCTTACACATTTCATCTGTTTGAACTATTTACAATTCGATGTTTTGATCCTAAACAACACATTGAGTTCATCGCCCGGTTCAAACTGCCGATCTGCTAACTCGATCAGAAAGGACAGCCTTAAACACAGCCATAGCGTTTGATCCCAGGGCTAATTTTTTTTAACGCAATGTATAATGGTCAATTATTTTATACATACAATCTTATTTGACTCCCGGGGGGCGGTCAAATATATTTGTGCACACACGCGTGACCAAAAAAAAAACGCGTTTAAAGGGGTGTTTTTTTTTTCAGTTTTGCGCGTGGACTCGTGTTTATGGGCCAAAATGTGTCAATAAAGCCCGCGAAAAACTTGTTTAGGTGGTATTTTTGCACACAGAGAAAACCTCGACTGCCCCCCCCCCTGATATGACTATATGACTAAGAAATTGTATTTAATCTCAGAGGCACTCAATTTTCTACAAGCTCTGCTTCTTTTTCAGTGTCTCATTTCTACATCATTTGTAATGAACCTGGTCATTTTTTTACCAAGTGTCTACATGATCTAAGCTTTATTCTCAATTTACTTCATTTTTAGGCACGATTTTTATGGGTTTTTTCATGTATTGTATTCTTCAACTGTTCTTTTGACACATGAGATATAAACACGCTTGAACTGAACCAATTTATTACATGGATCATTCAATCAATCGCAAACTGTGTGATCAATCGCAGAGCTTTGTGTTACAGGCCCCCGAATTTGGTTATAGTTTTCGCGATCTTCAATCAGACATGTCGTAGCTCCTTTTCTAAAGGGCCACACTCTTCCTGAAAAAATGGGGGATGAACCCGTTCCACTTTGTATCGTGTACAAATTTTATGAGAAAACGGAAGAGATCAGTGCCCCCTTAACCCCAAAGGGTTGGGCTATTTGAGATGTAGTGAGGACCGGGGAGGGGGGGGGGGGGGATGCTACCCCGGCCCCTTCTAATCTCGGCCGCCGTTCACGCTATTTCCTTATGTATTTCTTTGTTTTTAGAATTTCTCATTTATTTTCTTGCCTTTTCATCATTCTATTTTCATTTTCTTTTCAATGCATGGCAATAGACCATTTAACAACCAAATTAAAACCTAAATTGATTGAGCAGAACAATTAGAATGAAAAATAATCACCCTTTTGTGAATTTAATCTCCCATAGACTTTGTACACAAGTATACAAACGAGCCATTTTCGGCATGACCGACATGGTGTAATAAAAAGTCAGGTGGCGGCGACGCTATACCCATACCCGTTCGTCGCAAAATTGCATGGTCTAAAAAATATTGCGCGAGACGTTAAAAAAAAAGTCTTTACATTTTGCGGCTCTATTTTTGTTGCGTTTCGGAAATATCGCGCGAGGTGTTGAGGGGGGGGGGGCATCATGCCCCCAGTCCTTGTTAACATATTTTATGCAAAATGCTTAAGTAGGGTATGTTCGATTTAATTCAAACTAAGGTCTAATGGTGTGCTATAACTTGGGATGGCCAGTATGTTAATACTCGAACCTCTAAACAGGCTCGATTCATCAGCCGGTATCATTCTGATTCCGCATTCCAAAGTGTCTGGGAATGATAATCTAATCAGTGCTATTCGCCTCTGTTGCATTGGGATTAAAACAATACACTGCAAAAACTCCGGTGTTGATTTAACACCAGCCCGGAATCTATATATGTCCACGCCAGAGAAGTATTAAAACACCAGTTTGGAATCAAACCGATGCTGTTTTAATACTAACTTGTGCTGTATGAACACCTAGCTGGTGTTAGACTAACACCCAAACCGGTGTTGTTTAACACTTCTCTGGTGTGGACATATATAGATTCCGGGCTGGTGTTAAATCAACACCAGAGTTTTTACAGTATATGAATATATTACAAACCTGACAACATTTTTTTTAATCCCATGTATTTCTATATCTAACATTGATGGCGCGAATGTTGAATATGGTGATAAATGAATCGATGTTGGATATGGAAATTAATGAAATGAAAATGCCAAAATGTTGTCAGGTTACATTCATATTACTCTAACCCTAATGCAACAGAGGCGAATAACATTGGCATCCCATAATTTTCGCACAGACATAGCCATACTGCCGTTTCACACGGTAAAAAAAATCGTAATTTGAATGATGATTCCAGTGAAAAATAAGGCTAATGACGAATATTTAGCTCGTGTGAAACCAAACTAGAACATGATTAGAATCACGAACGCTAATCACAGTCACTATTATTTATAGCAATCATCATTACAATGACGATTCTAGATTCACGTGTGAAAAGGCCCTAAGTAAAACCGGACTTCAGAACAAATACCATATATTTAGAGTTGGCCCACCAGGGCTCTGTATCACAAAGGTTTGCAATTAATCATTCGAGTCCAATGACCAATCAAGATCGTCGTTGCATGCGTACTCTGTTTAAAATGATGACCGAGAACCAATCTGTGCAGTTCTTTCTTATTTGCAATTAATCGCAAACCTTTGTGTTATGGTGGGCACACAGCAAAAATTGTGGTGTTAACCGGTGTACATAAAGGATCACGCCAGTTATTTTACACCGGTGTTAAATTGGTGGTGTTAGTTTTACACCTATAGGTGTTATTACAACACCTATGGTTGTTACATTTACACTCTTTAGTGTTATGTTCAATCTCTAGGGTGAAATTTGAACACCTCAGGGTGTGGTCCTCTATTAACACCAATTGGTGTCAGTTTTAACACCACAGTTTTTACAGGGCATGGTGGACGAAATAGGCCCAAATGTGAATCGGACGAAATGGTAGAGTAATTGATAACGAGACAGTGTTACCTTTATTTAGACGAACCGGTTGTAGACATAGTGGAATTATACACTCCACAAAACAAAATGTTGAATCAACATTTGAAAGGTGGGACGAGTGACAACCTTGCACAATTGTTTTAACCAACCTTGCATAAAACTGATTCCAACACTTCAAGTGTTGGGTCGAACCATTGAAAGTTGTAAATGCGACATGTAGAAAAGGTTGAAATTTCTCCGACATTTCATTTTTTTTTTGTTTTTAGAGTGTACCATCTGAAATGAGATCATACAGGCAGGAGAGCAATGTGTATGTTGACAAATTAATGGGCAAGGGTCCGAACTGAGGTATATTTATGCCCAATGAAACATGATTTTTCTAACCTAATCTGAATACAGTTAGGCTGACAGTACAGCGACACAAAATTAAACATTTAAAGGGGAATGAAAACTTTGTAACAAGTAGGCTTGTGTCGAAACAGAAAAATCAAAGAAACAGATCAACAAACGTTTGAGAAAAATCAGACAATCAATGAGAAAGTTATGAGCATTTGAATATTGCAATCACTATTGCTATGGCGATCCTCCTATTGGCAATGCAACAAGGATGTGTGATGTCACATGTGAACAACTTTCCCTTTGGACTATAAAATACCCCCAAACGTCTATTTTTGCTCTTTCTTAGGGTGATACAAACTCTTTATCCATGATGTATTCTTTTAAAATCTGCATTACATGCCCTCCTATAGTAAGAACACATGATCGACTGATAGATGTGATAAAAGAGGCAATTTAAGTGAAATATATACTAAACTAATGGGGAGAGTTGTTCACAAGTGACATCACACATCTTTGTCGCATTGCCAATGTGAGATCTCCATAACATTAGTGATGGCAATATTCAAATGCTCATAATTTTCTCATTATTTGTCTGATTTTTCTCAAACTTTCATTGATCCGTTTCTTTGATTTTTCCTGTTTTCACACAAGTTATCTTGTCCTAAATGTTTCATTCTCCTTTATAAATACATGAAACCATGGAGCTCCGCTAGTAGCTTCATGAACTTGAAGAACAAACTTTTCGGTTTCTGATAACGACACGTTACATGCTTCGACTGTATTTCCTTCATAAACATTACCGAGGGAATGTCAACATTGTCTCGGATACCTCGGTAAAGGACGTAAACATTATCGTGATTATGGGCACTGTCGCACTGGTGTAACTGACCCCAGACCGATCAAAGCTCCCCTACGTCATTTCCCATGACAAAACAATCGGTCGTTTCGGAGTCCGTTTTGCCAATGTGTCTTGGGGGGCATTGTGGATTTCAGACTCTGATCCAGTCCAGGTAACAAAAGGTATTGACATGACACGCTCGCGAATTTTCAATGCACTTTTTCTTCTTCTTCGAATGGAATACTGAAAAACACATTTTCTTACCCTGGATGTTTCTGTTTTTATTATTTATTTACACTCTTGGCATCGTGCCAAGTTTTCAGAAAACAGCAAAACACATTTTTCTTGAATTATACCATGGCTTTTTCATGATCGAACGTGATTTATACAAAAAACTGGAATACATTGGCAGCTCAAATATAGGTTACCTTGTAAGTATAATCCATGGAATGGAATTAATCAGAATGAAGTAAACAAGCAAAAGATAATTAGGAAATAAAAATGAATAATAATAATCACGGTAGTTCTGATAACAATAGTCGAAATAGTGAATAAGTGTACTGATTTTGGGGGTTAATTGATGGTCCCCACAATACTCAGCCAGCTTATGAATAATTTTCTTCTTTTCTTGGGGGGGGGGGGTCGATCTTGTTTCATTTTCATTTATTGTTTCTGCTAGTGTTCACTATATAAATTAATAAAGAAAACACACAGTACATCACAAAATATTTAACAATATTGAACAAAATAAACCAATGAACAAAGTTGCAATTTCTACAACACAACGGGAGCTTTCAGGGGTTACTATCAGGCTAAACATAGCTTACTGCGGGGCAACTCCGGAAAACATCTTGCCAGCAATTTTGTTCATTGGGAAGTGGCAAATGAATGATACCCTTTTCATAAACCTATCCTCCAATTAGCCGCCTAGGAGTAATGCGGATAATTCAATAAATAAACGCATTGCCAAAAGGACGCGAGTACTGCGTTGTGATTTGAACCCCATACCTTGTAGTTCAAAGTCCTGGGACTTATCCACTGAATCAACACGAAATTGTCAGTCGGATGCGATCGATGCTCATGGTTATGAACTTTAGCTTGATCCCCAAATGCCTTTAATGCGAGACAACCAAACATCCGCACATAAATTCAATTAAAGAACACACACTTTATCTCACAATAATGGTACAATATAGTTGGTGATAAATAGGAAAATGAACCCTGAGAAATATGTGGATTGTGTCATTTAGAGATAAGACCACGTGTAGCAAAAACGTGAAACATTTTCCCGTAAACATGAATAAATGAACCGGTAATAATCTCTATAAGAAATATTCACGTTTCGTGGGTTAAAAAATACATACTCAGACGAAGAATAATCGATCTATTTTTATCTCGTCTATTTCTTATCAACATCAATAAGAAAATGGAGTTGAACACACTTCATTTCCAAATACAGAGACATCTGAAAATAATTAGTTTGACGAATAAATTGGATTAGGTTGGGGAAAAACGCCAAATACCGCACAAACCAAAGGGGTATGGGGGGATACCCATTAATTTTCTTGTCATTTTTGGGAGGAACTGTCAGCGTGTACGAAACTGCTGACATTTAAACATTTAACCCTCCCCCCCCCCAAAAAAAAAAGGGGGGGGAACCTACCGTTTTACTACTAGATGCTATAAAAAAAAACATATAATTTTATCATTTTTGCAAGCATATACTAATATAAACATTAGACAATCGAGGTAACATTGCATTTTGAAATATTGAAATAATTTTGGAGGGAAAAACAGAAATTTCCTCTTACCTATATGTTCCAAAATTATGTAGAAGCTGTATTAACGACGTATCATCCAGCCAGGGAAGCGGAAAAACTGAGAAATGCAACCATGAAATCATACAAGTAATCGAAAAAAAAGTTTAGAGAGTCCGGAGGACAGGATCGTCGATCAACGTGAGCTTTTTCCCCTCGTTTTGAGAATTAATGTCCCCGAGAAGAGCATTTACCCTGATATATACCCCCACGGAAGTGATCAAGCACCCTGCGCCCAGGGACTTCCACTAAACAATTGCACTCATGTTTAGTTGTTGGCACCCCGGAACGGCGCGTGCACCGAGTCTGGTCGTGCGGTGTCATTCGTCGGCGACGAAACCGAGGCACGCCCACTTTCATCGCAGAATCATTACCATTGGTCAATTGTTTGGCACCCACGTTTCTAGACTTTCTCACTCTTCCAGTAGGGGGCGAGGTGTTTTCAAGAGTGGGCGATTTCGTTGAATTTTGAACTGCTCATCGATGCATACACCGGCGCACGTAGATTTTGTTGACCCTTTTCCCGATTTCTGTTTAAATATGACATATTTTGAGAGGTAAATTTCAATTCGTCTACTGCCATCTCGTTCACTCACCGCATGGTCTCATTCCATTTAGTCTAATGCCATTCAGTCTACCAGCGTACCTACGGGGGGGGGGGAGGGGAGGGGAGGGGGGGGGGGCAGGGGGCAGACTCCCCCCCCCCCCACGATTCACAATCCATGCAAGGGACGTATCCCTTCCCCCCTGACGAAGTTAAAGATTTTTTTTCTGGTGCATAATGTCCTTATATCCTGTTGATTTTTTTTTTTTTGGGGGGGGGGGGCTTGTCAATTTGTTTGGGGTACGAGATCCTTTATTTTTGGTTAAGGCTGAAGACCTTTTTTCTTGTCAAATTTTTAGGCAGACGATTTGCCCCCCCCCCTCGTGGAAAATCCTAGGTATGCTACTGATTCAGTCCATCAACATTTCCTCTAACAACCATTTGGTTTGATAAACATTTGATGCAATCATCACTTCGCATAATCACCATTTCGTCTATGACCATTTCGTCCCAATACCAGTTGGTCTAATATGCATTTCAATTTGAACAATTTAAAGGACAAGTCCACCCCAACAAAAACTTTTGTTTTGAATAAAAAATAGAAAAATTCAACAAGCACAACACTGAAAATTTCATCAAAATCGGATGTAAAATAAGAAAGTTATGACATTTTGAAGTTTCGCTTCATTTCACAAAACAGTTATATATGTCTTGGTCGGTAACTGAAGACGTCACTCTCTCACTATTTCTTTTGTATATTATTATATGGAATATTTTGCTTTTCTCGTCATTGTCATGTGAAATGAAGTTTCATTCCTCCCTGAACAGGTGGAATTCCATTATTTTAACATTTTGTACTTCAGGCAAGGAGGTCCTAATCATCAAATTCGTAAAAATTGAAATAATAAAAAACGAAAGAAATAGTGAGTGACATCATCGACTCTCTCATTTGGATGTAACTGGCTCATTCATATAACTATTTGTAAAAAATAAGCAAAAATTTGAAATGTCATAACTTTCTTATTTTACATCCGATTTTGATGAAATTTTCAGCATTGTGCTTGTCTGATTTTTCTCTATTGATTCAAATCAACATCTTTGTGGTGTGGACTTGACCTTTAACACTTAGTCCAATGAGACAAAATGGTATATGGACTACATGGCTATTGGACCAACTGGTTATTAGACGGAATGGCATTAAACTAAATGAAAGTAGTCCATGTGGTGAGTGGACGAACTGATGTTAGACCAAATTATAGTAGACGAGATGGCATTGGACGAATTGGAAACAATCGTTTTGGTAATATGATTTAGACAAAATATATTCAAGGATTAAAACGTATTAAAGTTATAAAAGTTGTAAATCGGGGCGGTTATATATTCATGGTTACGTGTCTTTCTTCACTTTGATAAATCACCATAAAAATATTATTCTGTTATCTACCTTTATAAAATAGGACAATAAACTGTTCCCATTAAAGATTATGTAACGAATACAAAAATACAAAGGAAAACATTATCAATGTTTGTTTTATTCGATGAGGCAAATGGGGTCTTATATCATATATAAAGGATTGAGGGAAATCATAAATAATCCTGTTAGTAGTCTCAAATTATTTGACGAAATAAATGCTTATGTTTGATTATCAGTGACACATTAACTCATCCGGTAAATACAGACTGAAGATTGCATGATTAAAGCATGATTATACTTGTAGAAATAAAATATGTATAAATTGTTCTTTCGATTTACGATAACGGTCTCTGTTAATACACGACCGAAACAAATTATCATACACTGGTTTTATTATAGGGGTACTCCGGGCTGAAAATTATATTGTGATGGAAATGCTGAAAATGCCATCAAAATATGATTCTAAATAATTAAGTTCTTAGTTAAGCAATATACTTCCTTTGTGGAAACTGCTGTATCCACGCCAACATGAATGGGAAATAGACAGATCGATTTTTACATTGTTGAAATGTCTTTTTTTTCTTACTTTATTACAAAAAATTGTTATTATTTCATGTATTCATACATGTGTGTATGGAATATCTCTTTGTAAAAAAAAAATGCAGCAATGGCTTACTCATTAAATCAGTTGTCATTTTTTTTTATATAATTCCCGGTGGACAAATTTTAATCAACATAGTTTCACTTTACAAAATGCAAAAAGAATAGGTGGGGATAACCATGATAACCTGACGTCATCACCTTGCTCATTGCATATTCATGACGACATGCAGTGAGCTGTTTAAGTGAAATAATGCGAACCTTAACAAAGATATAACTGTTTTTTTTCCTTGTCTCATTTTGATTAACTTTTCATTGTTCAGTGTGATTCATAATATTGTCGGCCAGGAGTGCCAGCCAGGTCAGGAGTGTCGGGAGACCAGGAGTGCACCTGAGTCGGAATTATTTCCTCCTATTGACATGTTTTCATCATCATTTGTTTTGTTTTGTGTATATACATTGTATCTACATGTGTGTAATCCAATGAAAAAAAAATCCGTTATGGACAATATAGTTATTCAATTCAATTCGATTCAATTAAGGCGGTCGTAGCGGTATTCCTATACATATTAAAGTAGGAGAGATATTCTAAAGTGGTCTCAGGGAAAATAAAAATATCTCCTCTTCCATTTCACCTTTAGGACAGACTGATTTTTTAAAGGGACATCGATCGGACTAAGACTAAGTGCATGCGGACTCTGATCGGCTGTTTCTTTAGCTAGTCTTGAAATTGATAACCTTTTTAAACTATTACTACAGGGAATAAATTAGCCTATATTTTATTTGTGTATAGAGAAACTTATATGTTCTTGAGGGGAAAGGTATCTGTTTCGCTACTTAACACAATTATTGCAATATGAACGTACCGAGTATTAAAATAGTGTGTTATTCAAGTGGGTCTATATCACGATACTATATACGCTGCAAAGTATTATGGGTAATAAATCTGGCCAGATTATGAGAAGTGGATGACCTGAGCTGGGGGCAATATTGCGGCTGTAGGTTTGTATGCTCTTTAAAATTCCAAAAGGGCTTCATGAGAAATTTATGATTTTATAAGTGGAGGTATTTTTTTCCAAGTCGATGCTTGTGCGTCAGCGTGGTTTCAGCGGTGTGGGCTGTATTAAGCTGTGTGTTTCTATATATACCATCAAAATGAAGCTGTGGTGAATAAAATGGTTTTAAATAGTAACGATGTTGACTTCCTCTATATGACTATCGTGGAAGGAATTATGTCTAGTTGAATTAAAATCCTTCCTTACATTGAATACCGTCTGTATAGGAGGAAGCGCGGTGGTTTAGTGGTTCAGACTCTCGCATTGTAATCAGGGTCGTGAGTTTGAATCCCACTATGGCCTAGCGTCCTTTGACAAGGAGTCAATCCACAATTTGCCACTCTCCACCCAGGTTTTAAATGGGTAACCGGTAGGATTCGAAAGCCTATGTAGTATGCCTATAGCAATTGAGTCTTGGAACTTTTGTTGGAATGCTCCCCAGGGAGTGGAGAAGGTGCATACATTGTATGCAGGCATGCAAGGATCCGATGACCGAGGTAATAATATATCTGTAAAGCGCTTAGAGACGTCGTTCCGATGTGTTAAGTGCTATACAGATTATTATTATTATTAGGTCTAAAGGGTTAACGATCACTTGGTCCACAATCCGTTGGTCATGTTGGTCTGCTTCTCAGATAGTCGCAGTGGGCTAAACCCATTTGCCCTATAGGCCTATAATCTAACTGCCGTTTGGTCTACACTAAACTTGGTCTAAGACCCAGTTATTCTTATTTCCTTCATAATTTGATCTTATTTCCTCTTCATTTAATCTTTTTCTTAAAACTGTAGTTAAATATTGAATGAGAAGAAAAGGAATTTAGACGAAGTGGATGTACATTGTTTATGAAGTAATACGATGAAATCAAAAGACAGAATATATGGGAATAATGGATTCGAGATACTGGACAGTATCACTGTCGGAAAGACTCAAACACACAGTGAGTATACTGAATCCGTAGGTAGGCTATATTTTTAATTGGTGTGATGCCAATTCATTCACCAGCTCGTCTACTATCATTTGGTCTATCATCAATTCGTCCACTATTCACATGGTCTCATTGCCATTTCGTCCACTCACCATTTCGTCTAATCAACCACGCAGTTTTTCCAATAGCCATTTAGTCCATATACCATTTGGTCTAATTGGACTATAAGTATGAATTAGGCGAAATTAATAAAATAAAATGGACATAAGGCCAACTGCATGGTTATGAGACGAAACGGTCATAGACAAACTGGTAATTAGACAAAGTGATGATTCAACCAAATGGTTTTGGACCAAATAGTTGTTAGAAATATCGATGGACGGAATGGTGTTAGATTAAATGAAGGTAGACCATCCGGTGAGTGGACAAGTTGGCAGTAGACGAATTGGCAATTTACTCTTCCATAGGCCTGTGTGCATGATGATATTCTTGATTCATAAACCTTTTCATAACTTATTTCATAAGCTTTTCATAAACTGGAAATTATTTTTTATAGAAGATAAATGACGGACTTGCATTAATGTTTTTCATGAAATGTACTGTATATCGATTCTGCTGTATTAATGTATTATATTAATCAATGAGTTTTAACCTGCATGAGGTTGTCATTTTTTCAAGAAATCTGCTTATGATGACGATCCTTCTCCTGCAAATTGTAAATGTTAACTAATTTGGTATGAGATCAGTTTTGTTTGTAATGATAATTTTAGTACACTTAGTTATGATTCATGCCCAAAAAAGTTCTCAATATACTATGTTTGTTATGTTAACTGGTTATGGAAAATGTATTATATACGAATGATGTAATTGCAGAAGTAAACAATAAAATAAAATCAAATCAAAATCTTTATTCCAACATACCAGTGCTTGTAAATACGGTGTTATCATTTTGGTCATGGCAAAATATTGTGGTAGGAGTGTTGAGTGGCGGAACAATTTAGTTATCATCCTAATGGGCACATTTATTTAGACTACGTGAATATGAAAATGTTGCATCTTGGGTATGGCATAGATGGGTATGGTAATGCGTATATTGAGTAATAATCTCACCCCTACCAGCCACATAGACGAACTTGTGAAAAAAAGGCTCATCGGAAAATCGCCATGTTCCGACGTTGTTTTACTGGACATGAAGAAAATAAAGTTACTATATTGTATCAGACCACAATTCGCCCAGCGTTGGAATATGTGTCATCCGTATGGAGCCCACTAACCAAGAAGAACATTGAAAAACTAGAAAAGGTACATACCAAAATGTCTACGTCTTGGCAACAAGAGAATACCATCTGAATCTTTGGAGGAGAGGAGAATTAAAGCAGATCTTATTACGACTTACACATATTTAAATGGGTACTATGGAAATTCAGCATGAAGTTTCTTCTCTCAACATAAAAAGTTTTTAGAGGTCATTCTAGAAAGTTGTTCCAAAGACGTTCCAGAACACAACTAACCGGCCACTTCTTCATAACAGAGTGGTCCATCAGTGGAATAAACTTCCGGAAGAAATTGTGTCTGCACATAGAGTGAGAGCCCTTCCCTTAGGAATTGAGGGCTAATCTGCTAAGTAAGTAACAAGGGAGCAAGAACCTATCGACGTGATTTATGTCATGAGATAATGCTCTTTAAAGAGGCTGTGACGTATTGGCTTTAATAAAATTAACCATTTTGAAAAAAATATCCCAAGATATAGTTTACATAGTGGTTTTAATCATACATGTATAATCCCGGAGTGTAAGCAATTTAGTGTATATATAACTTGGATTGAAAATTACGCTGTTTGATTATTATTTTCGCGAATCCAACCATGCTTACTGATTAAGTACAAATTACCTCTAAATGACCAGCAAAAGTAGGTAGGGATATTCGAGTTTACTGGGCTTCGTAGAGGTGTTGCGGCTCAGTGGATAAGTCTTCGGACTTTAAGGTCTGGGGTTCAAATCCCACCGCAGCACTAGCGTCCTTGGCAATGCGTTTAATCTACATTTGCCACTCTCGACCCAGGTGTATAGTAAATGGGTACGCGGTAGGAAGGAATTCCTTGAATGCTCGATGCGCCCGATCAGGGTAGCCGCGCTAAAGCCGGGGTAATAGTATGCAGCGCTTAGAAACATTTGTATTAAGCGCTATTATGAATGCCGCGTATATTATACAGGCATCGTTAGTCTTGCGTGTCGTATGTGAGTGTGTGCGCGTGGGTGTGCGGAGCGCGAGAGTATGTGCCTGTGTTTTGTGTGTGAGACATTTTGTTACCAGGACTACGGAAATGGCGGCTTAAGGATGATAGATTTTGATTTATTTGTGAAAACTCAAAGAGTAATGTGGTTAAAACGGTTGCTTTATGGGGAAAGAAATATGGGCTGGAAGCGTTATTTTGACTATAGCTTTAGAAAAGTGGGAGGTAGGTTTATTTCACTCTGTAATTACGATGTTAAATTATTAAATTTAAAAGCACCAGTGTTTTATTTTGATATGTTAAGGGCTTGGCAAGATATGGAGGAAAATCGGAATTTTAGTGCAGGAAAAGCTAATCCAATTTTTTTCAATAATAAAGATTATATTTTGAGAGGTAAAATGATTTTTGATGAAGACTTGTTTAAGAAAAATCTAGTAGGTCACATTTTCGAGGAAGAGCAGGTGAGAACAATCGATTATTTTCATAATTTAGGTTTGAGTGCTTATATGGAAATTTGGAAGTTAACTGATGTAATTTTGAAAAGCGGAAAATATAATGGGAATTTCCACCATTTATGCTCGAATGACGTACACAAGTACAATATCTCTTTGAAGATGTTTGGAAAGATAATTTTACTGAAAGATGTACCTTCTAGAAAGGTTTATGAAAATTTTGTAATAAATTTACAACATCTCTATACTTTACAAATAAGGGATGGCCACAATAATTTTGATGTCTCAAAAAAAGAAATCTCAGGAATATTTATAAGACCTAGAATTACAATAATCTTACCAAAAGTAAGAGAATTTCAATATAAATTACTTCATGGTGCAATATACACCAACGAACATTTGTTCAAATTTGGTTTTATACATTAGATACTAATATCTGTTCATTCTGTAAACATAACCCGGAATCTTATGAACATTTATTCTGGCTTTGTAATGATGTTAAAGCTTTATGGCAGAGGGTCATTGAAAAACTTAGTTTGATAAAGCTTCAAAATGCAGAGTGGAAAGATATACATGTGGGAATTAATGGATCCGATCTTGAAGTGAAATTTTGTAACACGGTAATATTTTTAATGAAATATATCATTTTTAGATCAAGGTCAGAAGGTAGAGTTCCTACTCAAGACGAGAGTATTCAGAGAGTCGTAGAATATCGAAATGAAGAAAAAGCAATAGCTATTAAAGGGAACAAGTTAGACAAGCATTTATTAAAATGGGAGAGAATGTACCGAAATGGCAGGACTGAGTGCGATATCCAGGTGTGATTTGGAGGAAGTGACTGTGTAGGTGTGTGTGAGGGTGTATGTGAGGGTGGGTGTATGTGTGATTTGGGGGGAGGGAAAATGAAGTTTTCCTTTGGGATGGGTGATTCTTTGGGATGTTTTTTTGTTGTTGTTGTTGTTTTTTACTCGTCTATTTTTTTTGATTTGCTTTGTTTTTGATGAGTGTAAGCCAAGTAATTTCATATAGTTTTAAATCATTGTTGAATATTTGATACATGAAAGGAAAAGTGTTAGGCATATTATATGTATTTTTTTAAGGGGATCCTAGTGTCAGTATATCTATTTATTTATTGGTTTGTTTTGGATTTGGGTCTCCTTTGTTCTTTCTTTGTATTCCATGTATAAATCGCCCTCCACAAATGAGCAAGGGAAGACTTTTTGTTTGGGGCGGGGGGGGGGGGGAGTGGTGTTTCAACCTTTTTTCAACCTTTTTTTATATTTCATTGTTTCTCCTTTAAGTTATATATGATTTATGCTTGTATTAAGTTAGTGAAAAAGTCAAAATATGAAATGTAAAATATTATTTTATGTGTTTTGAAATGTTAAATTGAAATGTTATATTTTTGTTCATGGAATCAGAATAAAACAGTATGAAAAAAAAGTGTGTGTGTGTGTGTAAGGGTGTGTGCGCGTGTGTGAGCGGGATGAGGAAGAGGGTGTAGTAGGAAAGACATGGCTATAATTTCACTGGCGAGTCCCCGATTGTCATGTTTGTGGGTGATTCTTGCCTTCAACCCAGGTTCATGTGGAGAGATAAACAGAAGGTGTTTGTATAGAAGCGCTGATGAAGTGGTTCGGATTCCCCGTACTTGTCCAAGAAAAGCAGGGTCCAACGCCAATCTGAATTTTTAAACATGGAGCTACTAGAATGGTCGCAAAAGAAGAAATCGCAGGAGAAGAAATACGCAATAAATAAATAAAAGAATAGCAAGGGAGAACCAAAACGAAGGAGGTCGGACCACTCTAGCAGAGAGAGGGAGAGTGTGGGAGAGTGTGGGAGATAGATAGAGAGAGGGGAATGAATAGAAAATAATCGACGTCGCCTTTGATTCATCGACCCCCCCCCCCCCTTCATCAAGATACCATGTCTTTGATTGGAAGTTGGAAGTAGAATTTGACGATGGATTAAAGAAACAAAATCACACTCAAAAGGCCTACATTAGACATGTTCTGGATCATGATGCAGGACATCACATAAAATAGTAAAATTATTGATTGACGTGTTCACATCGAATTAAGCTGTCAAACATTGTCGATGATGAATAATTCAAGAGGGAAGAAAGTTTCACACAATATTAAATGCGGCTCTTCCCGAAATAGTGTTCGTCATACCTTCTACAGAAACTGACAATTTGTAAATTTATCAATATTACACCCCATGTACCGTGAATACTAAGTCAATAATGACGCCGGTAATCTTTGAAGGCATGCATGATTGTTGGAATTCACGTTTTCGGGAACGACATTACTCATGTCACAAGAGATATGGAGCGTACAATAGTGCCCTTGACCCGATTCCGTTCTACTTGTGTTAAGATATTAAAAATTAGGTCGCGGCAACACATTTTACGTAATGACCTAGACGTACCAATAACCCAGATCAACAAAGCCTTGGTAAACTAGATTAAACAGCTCAGAACTTCGTTCCTATTAATGCGAGAGTGAACATAAATGGGAACATTGTACACCATATATTTTTTTCCTCGCAAAATGACATGGCGTGTTCATGCGCGAGGGTGTGTGCGAATGTTTTTTTTTGCAGACGTGTATGAACATAGCGGAATCCTGTTTAATTTAGTCTTTAGAGAGTGTGAGGTTCTTTTTTATTATTTGGCTATTGTCGCCATATCAGTCAATTTGCATATTTTCGGCTTTAGAGTTAGGCTAAATTCTTGAGTCTTTAGCGAATTCTTAAATTGCCGACCTACGCCAAGACGACCGAGCGCGTGACCCGCCTGTAGGCTTACCAATTTACCATGAGAAAATTAGTAGACCTAAAATAAAGAATTAAGTAGAAAAAAGAGAGTCTAGAACTAGACTAGGCGGTTTTATTTTGCAGGAGCCAATCACGCCATTCGCGCCCCAAGGAAACTTTGTGAATGAACTGGATCATACAATGATTTAGAGCTCATCATCAGACGATCTCGAGATGTGGGTCGCGGGGATCACTTGTGATGGTGACGAAATATGCTTGCTGTAGCTACGATGGCTGTGTACTTTTTGAAAACACAAAGGAACGTTATGATCTAGATTGAGGGCTGACCCATTTTCAAACTCGCAACGAACCCCGAATTCCAGGGATATACAAGACATACACAACGTAGGGAACGTAAGTCACATATATCATTGCAGTGATCGCGTGACAGATTGGGTAAATTCTTTCAGAAACCAACGAATCAATGCCACAGAATGCGTCAAAGAAGCAGCTATCATGGTTTGAAGTAATGATATCGTAAATTATCATGGTTAAATGGGTCATGCGATATGACAATTTGGGGTCATGCATAGAAATGAGGATGAGACCATTTTGTGTCATGGTTCATGATTCTGTATTTGGCATATGCCTTGCTCAGTTAATAAAAATAATAACATCAAATACGCTCATTGCGAAGGGCCTTTGGTGGTAAACGGTCATGGAATAGATTCAGGGGGCATTTCATAAAGCTGTTCGTAAGTTAACTTAAGAGCGACTTTAAGAACGACCGGTGATCCTTTCTTATGGTAAATGAATTGATCATTGGTGATTATTCAGCGCGTAAGAAAGGTTCACCAGTCGTTCTTAAAGTCGCTCTTAACTTACGAACAGCTTTATGAAACACCAACCAGATGCCTTGCCTTGCCCGTTCGAATAATACAATATTTACCTTCATCTTGTTCTTTATTCTATATAGAATATTATTCAAAGATGATCAGAATTGTTGCTTCATTAGTTTCGTCCGCCTCTTTTTTTACTAAACACTTCGGCCCGTATTCTGAAATCCGGTTTAACCCTAAATCTCCCGGGGTATTTTGATTCTTGTCATTCCCGGGGGGGGGGGGGCATTACGCCCCCCCTTGAGATCTCGGCCGCGGATTGCACGATCACAACGAAAATCTGCACGATGGTAGAGAATGACGTAATCTACACAGTTGCATTGGTAAATCGCACTGAATTCATATATTTTTAATTTATATGAATTAATTATGCTAATTTATTCATGAAATCATACTTTTTGGTCTGATTCACTAAATAAAGCTCCTAGAATGCTACTTTTTGGTGAAAATATTCTTTATAGCATTCCTAACAATTGTGATTGAGTAAAATTATGGTACCAAGACCGAATTCTGGAGAATTAGGGTTGATTCTAACTAACTATTCTAACTAGCGTAAAGGTATCGTTTAACGGAGAGCCAATTGTGCTAACAGAAGAGGTTCTTTAAGCAGTTCCTTTGACTCTTAAATCATTCTTAACTGTCTGGGAAGGATAAATAAGATAGTTATCTTCAATTTTAAAGAATTAGGAAAGAGCACAGTGATAGTTTGAAGTATGATGCAATGTAAACAAATTTGAAATGTTTGGCTTCCCATAATTTAGCACAGAGATAGACCATGGTATAAGTTAAACCGAATAGAATATGGTCCTTCGTGTCCAAAATGCCAGCTATAGGCCTTCGTTCAATAGAATCTTTTATAAAATCTGGGACACGTTTACAAAATATCTGGATTGTATTATATAATATATCACACTGAAATATGTAATTCATATTCGTTTGGGGTACTTATTTTGAACTAAAAAAAAAGAATCCATTTATTATCTTGTTATTTTCTCTCCCATTCATCATAGTTGTTGATAAAGTCTACTATCACGTGTAATATGCCAGATTTTTTTTTCTTCAGTAATCACCGCTTGGTCGCCTTGCTCACTCACCAACCCGTTCAATGTGTTTGGGGAGGGTTCATCTTCCCTGGACGTTGTTTTTGGATTCGGTTTCACGGGGTAGACTGGACAACCATAGAATTTTCATCTTTTTCTCATGACCATGAAATGAATAAGGCTGGGAGGGGAAGGGGTCATGAGTTTGCACTCAGAAACGAAATCTTGAATATTATGCCAATGTTCATAAAAGTCATTAAAAAGGAGTAATTGTTAAAGGGGAAGTTAGCCTTGAAGAAATGTTTGTTGTAGGAATAGTCAAAAAGTAATAAAAAATATTTGCGAAGGTTCGAGGGAAAACCGTTTAAGATTAACAGAATTCTTAGAATCTTAGCTTTGTGACGTCATTAACGAGCAGCTTGCCTATAATATGTAATGTAATGTAAAATGGATGAATTTCATTTTTCCGATTGTTCCTGATGACTTATTTTTGTTTTCTATTCATGATCGAGTGTAAAATGTATTGTCTATTGATATACAAAAGGTAGAGTAAAAAAAAAATCAATTTTCTGAGAAAATGAAATTTCATTGACTTTTTATCTTTCGCTATGTAGGAATACCTCTCGCAGTTGACTCACAAATCAAACAATCAAAATTCTAATAACTTTTAAATTCTTTGATGGATTTTGTTAAAACTTCGGTAATATTTTGTATAATTTCTCATACTATTTTACCTTTTTGTCAGGGTGAAATTCCCCTTTAATATCATTCTAGATAATAATCGCACAATATTCGCCGGATGGACGGGTTCAAATTAAATGACCTGCTTTTTTCAAGCTTAGTGTCGATCTCCTTTTTCTTTTCTTTTTTAATGCATTAAGAATTATTTAAGCGGCTCGACAGCGTAGGCCCGTTCTTATTGTGCGGAGTCATCGGGCGTTCCGTGGGGATAATAGTAATAACTGGTCATATTAGTCTATGCTTCTTTTAACATAATACAATTGAAGATTTGTATTTACTTAAAGATGAATCGAATGTGGTTTTATCCGGTTTACTGTTGGTGACGATTCCCGACGTCTATGGGCACGGTGAAAGCGGATGAACAAAGCATTGCGCAAATGCTGACCTGCGTTTTACCAAAAACCACGACAAGAAAACGCCTCGGAACGCGGTGAAATGAAAATCCAAACTCAAATACTACGGCACGTCCACAGTCATTTTGTCATATCCAAGTTAGGCTATGGTGTATTCTTGTAATATTTATTTAGTCTCTATATTTTAAACGTTTTACTCGCTTGACTAATATCGAGGTCAAGTTCAGGGGCCGCGGAACGAATTTCAAAGGGGGGAGGGCTGTCCATACAAAAAAATGCAATCATGTGGTAATTTTTACGTTTATGTACACGGTTTTGGAAAAAAAAGTGGGGGGGGGGGCTGAAGCCAATGAAGTTGACCTTTTTTCAAATAAATCATCACACATAGCAGTTCCCCCTTTCCCATAATTTTACTTATTATGACGCAAATATATTAAAGTATACGATTTATATAGATCCTCATTTCTCTAACGAACAAAATACAATGTCCACAATCTAAACGTAGGCCTATACATCTCAAAACTATAATCATAAAATAGAGGTCAAGTTTAAAAACGCAAATGCTTTGTAAAATTAATAAGCTCACGACAAAAAAGGTAATTCACATCAAACAGTGCTTGACCTCTGAAACTTTCAGACAATACCTTGAAACATTTTTCTTCAATTCTTATTAATTTATTTTATAATTTGGCCTAAAAAGCGCCTTGAGCACTCTACAGAGTGGATTTTGGGCTATATAAGTCTAATTATTATTATTAATTCGTTTATGTGCCCCAATATCAATTAATATCAATATCAAGAGGTGCTGTGGCTCAGTGGATTAGTCTCCGGACTGTGAACCACAAGGTCCGGGGTTCAAATCCCATCACAGCAGTAGCGTCCTTTGGCAAGGCGTTTATCTCCATTTGCCACTCTCGACCCAGGTGTAGTAAATGGGTACCCGGTAGGAAGTAATTCCTTGAATGCTTGATGCGCCCAATCAGGGTAGCTGTGCTAAAGCCGGGGTAATAGTATGCAGCGCTTAGAAACATTTGTATTAAGCGCTATATAAAAAAATTAAAGGATTTTTATAGTCATAGTTCATACATATACATTCTCTCATTTATAAACCCCGGTTATAAACTTATTCCTTGGTTTCATGAAGGGTCTATGAGCTCGTCGTACTTTTCGATGTTTCAGCCACCCTTCCTCCCAGCAACGCAACTCAAGGACATTCAACTCACAACCTATAATGACCCACATCCCCGCCCACATCGTCAGTCCACGCGTGTGTTTACCCTTGACCCCGCTGGCCTGTCGACGTCAGAATTTATGAATGAACATTACTACAACTCCAAGTGCGCATCCCGCAGACAATCCGCAGACGACACGAAAATCCGTGTCGTGACAGCTTGCCCGCCAGAAACTGACTTCTGCCTGGATTTTTGGACTGCCCTAGATTCGCTTCATTTAGGCAAAACTGACCCCGAACTGACCAAACTGATGACAGAACCTAGCACGGTAGAGATCCCCGTTTTTCGAGGAAACGACAGAAAAATGTAATTGTGCGATCACGAACTAGTCCGAGAGAACTGGAAGTGAGCCCACCTCCCAAACCGCAACGCGATGTTATGTGAGACGGAAAAGTCGAGCACGAATGTCCAGCAATTCGTACCGCTGGCTGAGTGACGGTCGTGTCAGGTCAGACGAAAGGTTTAAAGGGATTCTCGACGAAGCCTGAAGGTTGAGGCAAGCCTTCCGGTGTGAGTTGAGCATTTTGACCATTCAGTCTTGTCTTTTGTCTGATGTTATCGATAAAACATGTAACTGCATAAACGATCTACTCAGGTGAAGGGGCATTAGTTGGTTGCAGTACGTAGTAATAAAGAGAGAAAAACAAATTGATTTATGTCGTCCTAGACTCTGGACAAGTGACATTGCAATTTTTCGTCCGGTATTCTACCCCCTTCTACCGGTAGAATCTTAAGACGATGTTCTGTCCTGATCCACTAATTTTCGACAATGACCCCTAATCTATACAATGTAATTTGACAGGCATTTTCAATAGATTTCAAACGTTCCAAATAGCGTCTGCGAAGTGCATTGTCATCTGGGAAACGACGCACCGTGTCCAGGTCATTTGACAAGGGGATTGTCCCAGTTAAACCAGGGCGGAGTCAGGATTTTCAAGTGGGGGGAGGGGTATTTTTGTTCAGAAAAACTTTGAAAAGAAAAAAAAAGTTCTTCACTACCGAATGATGATAATGTATGTCAGGAAAAGTTTGACAAGCAAAAAAAATAAATAAAACAAAACAAATAAATAAGCAAATCAACGGGTCTTCGCCTATATGCGTATGCAAGACATTTCGCGCTGAAATATTGTTGGCTCTCAAAGGTTGGGTGAGGGGGGTGGATTGGCACGGGCTAAATGTGCCCCCCCCCCCCCTACCTGCATCCGCCAGTGGGTTCAACCAATCTCACTGATTCGCCCCATTTATCCAGAATAGATACTCCAAGTAAAGTCTAGTCGATAGACCCAGAAACCTGTGACCTTCTTGCATCCCTGTTTGCACCAAACATGCCAAATTGATGGGAAGGGGAGAAAATTCTATACATCTTTCCTTTTTTCTCCCCGCATTTCTTTGAATTCATTGTTTTCGCAGCTCATATTTCATTTCATCTCTCTTTATCTGATTTTGTTTTTGACCCGGGCAGGAAAGTCACATCGATGACAAATTCGGCGTATGAAATGCCAATTTGTATGGGCGGATGATACTCAAGCGATGATCGAGCGGAGTCGGAAACGAGGTCGTGCCATTCTCATTAAAGTGATATTCGAAGCTGAAAATGATGGCATCTAAAAGCAAAACAATAAGAGTTAAATTTAATAAGCAAAGCAACAGAAATATCCCCATCCCCCCAAAAAAATAATAATGATAAAAATTAAATAAAAAATGAAAAAATAAAAACAATAATGATGATAAAATTGATGTTATTGAAAATCTAGCAATATTTTGTGAAAGCATGTAATCACGCTGCAATAGAAAGGCTTATGAAATCATGTCTACACATTCCTTTTTATAATTATGTATAATGTTACTACATGTGTATGAAATGTCTCTCTTGTAATAACCTCAGTTGTAGCAATGATTATCTTACACGATATTTCAGAAGTCAATCCATCGATATTGTTTCACTAGTACAACATTTGAATAAAAGAAAGAACACGTGGGGAGATGACATCATCAGCTTGCTTCTGGTAGATTCACGAAGACATGTAGAGAAATGTTTCAACAATATGATGCAAAAATTTGAAATGTCGCAACTATATTTTTCTGATTTTACCTTATCTGTTCAAACCCTATTATTTTCAGCATGGAGTACTCCTTTAAAGCCCCCACTATCCCTTTTTTTGTTCACCCAACCACACTCAGCACGCTCTGTTTAATGGAAGATGACGTACTTGGTCTTTTGTTCAAGGTGCCCTTCAATATTTTCTGTAGGTCACCCCCTTTTTCTTCCTTTTTCGTACACTGTAAAAACTGTGGTGTTAAAACTGACACCAGTTGGTGTTAATAGAGGACCACACCCTGAGGTGTTAAAACTACACCCTAGAGATTGAACATAACACCAAAGAGTGTAAATATAACAACCAATGGTGTTGTAATAACACCTATGGGTGTAAAACTAACACCACCAATTTAACACCGGTGTAAAACAACTGGTGTGGTCCTCTATGTACACCGGTTAACACCACAGTCTTTGCTGTGTAGGGCCCACTCCTAATCGTTACAATTTGTAATTATTTTTAAGGTTTTCATATTCAGTTGCCCCCTTTAGCAGATGTGTAAATTGAAATCCTGACTTCGTAGCAAGAGCATTAATCACTGCACAGACCGTGATAATGATAATATACCATTAATGAAACGCAAATTTTCTCGTTGCCGGTTAACCTGTCCGCTATATTTCATTTCATTTCATTTATTTTTTCCATTTCCAACAATCATTTACATTTACAATAGTTTTGTTACATACATCTTGATATAATTATAATCAATAAAACAAAGAAACTTATTATGTATAATACTCAAGATAACAGGTCGGAAACGGAGGAGGCTGCTAAAAAGCGAAGCTTGTAGGATGCAGCCTCCTATAACATACGTATGAAGCCGGGGTATATATTACCCCGGCTTTAGATCCAGCTTCATTCATTGACCATACCACAATTCATGGAGGTTCTTTCCTACCCCCATCATGCACATGGTGCATTCAAGCTAAAGTCCACCCCGACAAAAAGTTAATTTGAACAAAAAGAGAAAATTTGATAGAGTTTCATGAAAAAAGTAGTTTATTTGATTTGACATAATTTTGATATTAACATGATATAAATATTGAGTTTTTTTATTCTATATTATGTACTTTTTTTGGGGAAAAATTTATAAGAGTTTCACATAAAAAATATATATATATATTCGGGTTAAAACTTAATGTTTTGAAGAAATTGTACAGTTATATTGATTTGAGATAATTTTGATATGAGTTTGTATGCTCCTATTTGTTTGTTTTTTATATGAGATACTTAGTTTGTGAATAACTTGTTTCGCGATATTTGGAATAATTCCAAATATCTTCCTCGTAGTATGATTTTACAATTATTGTAAAATCATATTACGACGAAGAAATAAAATATCATTTAAAACAAAAAATTATATAGCATGGAGGTAGAAATGAGGTAGAAATGTTCTAAACTTTGGAAGACACGTCTGATAAAAATCACAGCAAACACAATTTCAAAATATGGAATCCCACATCATTCCCATCATCCTCATTGACATTTCCGCTTTTTTTCAGGCAATAATGAGTTTCGGTATGATAATGTGGCCAGTGAACCGAGCGATATTGATATCGTTTTGGTACAAACTCGGTCACACAGATGTGAGGTTCAAGTGCAAATTCCCTAAAGGAAAGAATGGAAGTCTATTAACCAAATAATTCGTCAAGGTATATGGTCAGCATTTTATTCCTCACAATACATTCGAAAGAAAGGGGGTTGGACAAAGAATATTACTTACTTGATCCATTGTTGACGGCGACATGTATTCAGTGTTCAACTTGTCTGTGGTTTTCTGCTATCATATTCCCATTTTACACGTTTTAGAAGGGGTATATTGTAACCTTAGCAGACCAAAGTGACTTTGAAAAAAAAAGTCAATTGTTCTCACTGATCCGTTTGGATTGGCTTTTTGCCTTTTTCGTAGCTGCTGATCGCGAAGATTTTTTGAGCCGTCCAAAATGTTGGGCCTATAGTGCACTTAATTTTTTTCTCATCTTAAATGAATTAAAGCTAAGTTGAGGCCCTAAAAGATGGTCTTTCGTAATGATTCAGTTGGGAGCTTGTGAGGTCATAATTATGCCCCTTTTGTATTTTATTTATCCATATTGTGCAGTCCTGGAATCCTCCTATGGAAGCAGGAGACCGTCAAAAACACGTATATACGTCGTGTCGTAATTCAATTTACTACACGACGTAAATAATTACGTAGTGTAGTAATTCGAATTACTACACGACGTAAATAATTACGTAGTGTAGTAATTCGAATTACTACACGACGCAATTCCGAATTACTGCCAAACGATTTAATGTCATGACGTTAAATGAATTAGTGTCGCTCATTAAGGTCGTGTAGTAATTCGAATTACTACACGACGTAAATAATTACGTAGTGTAGTAATTCCAATTACTACACTACCTAAAGAATTACGTCGTGTAGCAAATAATTACTACACGACGTAATTCCGAATTACTGCTCAACGATTTAACGTCATGACGTTAAATCAACCAATGAGACCGTTCGTTATATGAGCGCAATGCGAAGAGCTGAGACTACAGAGTATTGTACAGGAACGTACCGGCAGGAAGTTAGTTGGATGTCCTGACTAATCTCTTGGTGCCGCCAGTGGATAGAGTAAAAAAAAACAAGGAAAGAGAGAATATATAATAGGAGAGAGAGAAGCGAAAGGGGGAGATTGGAAAGAAAAGGAGGGGGAACGGGAGAGAAAGAGAAGGGAGAACGGAGGGGTCATATCATTGTATGAACAGGATGTTTTATGATTGTGCCCCGAGCAATAGGGCGAAGCCCCAAGCTCAGTGCGTTATAAGAACAAAAAGAGGGGGCACACAATGGCGCATGCAGCAAAAATTTGCTTAATAATAAGTCTCGAGCCAGCGAGAGAAAAAAACTTTAACTTTGAGATTGATTTTGACATGGTATGCATAAAATGACGTATCTTTCATCTTTCTTTCCTTTCTTTCCTATTATCATTTCCTATTCTCGGTTGTAGAACTTTTTTGGGGGGGCAGTGCTATGCGGATCGGGTCCGTGGCATGTGACGGCACCAAGGTTTTTAACCTAGGAGGAGACAAAGTAACATTTTGGGGCCAGGGGGAGGGTGACACACATTTTTTTAAAAAACAGAGCGTGGGGCGCAAGCTAAATTTTATTTTAAATGTAGTCTCTAATCAGTGACTTGAAAAGGGACCTGTTAAGGACTAGCAGTTTGCATAATTAATTGGTCCATGAAAATGATATCTCACGAGCCGAAGAGCTTTGATATCCGGGGATGATATCTGGACGTTCTAAGCACTTTTTGTAATCATGAACACGATGGGTATAAACCTATACAATTGATGCGATCGCGCTTGAGCGGAAACAAAATGGCGATTTCACACCAAAAAAAAAATGGTCCAGCTTCACAGGCGTTTGCATATCGAACCTGAATATCAAACCAACTTCACAGTTTGAATATCGAATATCGAACATCCAACTAACTTCCCTTCTCTTTCTCTCCCGTTCCCCCTTCTTTTCTTTCCAATCTCCCCCTTTCGCTTCTCTCTCTCCTATTATGTAATCTCTCTCTCCTTGTTTTTTTTTACTCTATCCACTGGCGGCACCAAGAGATTAGTCAGGACATCCAACTAACTTCCTGCCGGTACGTTCCTGTACAATACTCTGTAGTCTCAGCTCTTCGCATATATTGCGCTCATATAACGAACGGTCTCATTGGTTGATTTAACGTCATGACGTTAAATCGTTGAGCAGTAATTCGGAATTACGTCGTGTAGTAATTATTTGCTACACGACGTAATTCTTTAGGTAGTGTAGTAATTGGAATTACTACACTACGTAATTATTTACGTCGTGTAGTAATTCGAATTACTACACGACCTTAATGAGCGACACTAATTCATTTAACGTCATGACATTAAATCGTTGGGCAGTAATTCGGAATTGCGTCGTGTAGTAATTCGAATTACTACACTACGTAATTATTTACGTCGTGTAGTAATTCGAATTACTACACTACGTAATTATTTACGTCGTGTAGTAAATTGAATTACGACACGACGTATATAATAATAATAATAATAATAATACACAATTTTTATAAAGCGCTTTTCCCAGAATGGCCCAAAGCGCGTTACAGCATATTATTACCCCGGTCATTGGATTCATTTCAATCCCGCACGAAAAGTGCACAATTTCCACTCCCTGGGGAGCATTCCTTGCATTCATCGCAGCCTCATTATGGTGCTGGCAAAATCAAACATACAATATCTTTCGCATCCTACCGTGTTTTTGACGGTCTCCTGCTTCCATACCCGACCATGGTCATGATGAAGGTGGGAAAGGGCGACTTGTCTTGTACTGTCCTGTCTCTTGTTGTTGTCTTGTCTTCTATGTGTTGTCATCTCCTCCTTCTTTCTGTTTTTTTTTTCTTTTCTGTCTTGCGCTACATATCATTTACACCGAACACCATTGTGAGGAAAGCTTTGCATTTGTTCAGTAATTATGTTTGCATCAATTTGATTTCTTTTGTTCTCTTTTTTCTTTCCTGTAATATATACTTGGACGCATATAAGAATAAGTCGAATATATTTTCTTCATTTTCAAGGAGGATCCACACTTTATAAGCATTGCTTTTTAGTGGACCCTCCTCATTTCCATTTATGCTCTATGTTATACTGTTTTTTTCTATTTTACGAAGTAAGAATGCCCTTCTGTAAAATTGTACTTGATTTGTATTACTTTATATTACTTTGTATTATGTATTGAATGGAAATTAAATAAAGAAAAAAAGAAAAGAGGGGGCGGGTAAAGGGGTTGATGGGGTGTAAAATTATTCAAAGTAAATAGCGAAGGATAGATTTAAGAGTGTTTTATTTTATTTCAATTTTTAAGCACCTGTACACATTGGTATCCATAATGCATCCAGTATTTTCATTTATTTGATGCAAGAATGACAAAAGAACAATGTCAATAAAAGTACCTTGGTAAAAGTCCGTGCCGGGAATCGAACCCAGGACCCAGTGGCGGACCGTGACCTGGAGGAGACAAAGCGTTGGAAGGGCACAGCATTGTTCACAAACAATGCAGTGCCCCTCCAATCAATTGTCTCCTCCGGGTCAGCGTCCGCCACTGCCAGGACCACTCGGCCACAGCACTTCTCCAGTGGTCAAGTATTGAGGCGATCATTTGGCATTTCAAAGATCCTCACTTAACACGTTTAAAATATCCGTTGACGGGATGCCCCGTATTAAAGGGGAAGTTCACCCTGACAAAAAGTTTATTGTAAAAATAGCAGAAAAAATAATAAAAAATATTGCCGAAGGTTTGAGGAAAATTCATCAAATAATTAAAAAGTTATTAGAATTTCAATTATTTGATTTGTGACGTCATATGCGAGCAGCATTCCTACACAGCGAATGGTAAAAAATCAATGAAATGTCATTTTCTCAGAAAATTGAAAATGGTTTTCACTGTAACTTTTGTATATCAATAGACAAATGATTTCACACCAGATCATGAAAAGAAAACAAAATTAAGTCATCAGGAACCATACAAAATTTGAAATTCATACATTTTATATTACATAACACATGGGGCAGCTGCTCGTTTATGACGTCACAAATCCAAAATTTTGAACTCTAATAACTTTCTTACTCTTTAACGGATTTTCCTCAAACCTTCACCAATATTTTTTATTATTTTTTAATGCTATTTTTACAACAAAGTTTTCTTCAGGGTGAACTTTCCCTTTAAGGCGGGCAGATGAAAACTTACTTATTATTCATTCAATTCGATTTTATTCAACTGAATTTTTGTTCTATTTTATTTCAATTATGTATTCATTTATGCATACATTTAATTTATTATTTCATAATTATATTTATTCATCTATTCGTTTGTTTATCTAATTATTTATTTCTGTATTCATATATTTGATTCATTATTTCATTCATCTATATTTATTCCTTTGTTTGTTCATTTAATCATTTATTACTTCCAGTGGGTTCTTTCAATAATAACAGCAAACCTGAAAGTAGGTTTTTACCCTCTCTTCTTCTTTTCTAGAATAAGTTCCTTTACCCTAAATCTTTTTTAAATTTTCATTTGACCGGCGAGGGCAGACATTGGCTTCAAAATATTAACCGATACAACAGTTGGGTTCATTGGACTCATTTGAAGAAAGTAAACTTCCAGTAAGGGTTTTCCAAGAAGACCAAAATTAGTTCTGTGTAGGCCTAGATATAATGGGCAAAATGACAATGGTCAGATGTAATTATCGATTACCCAGTGCTTTAAAGGGGAATTAAACCTTTGGAATAAGTAGGCTTGTGTCGAAACAGAAAAATTAAGGAAACAGATCAACGAAAGTTTGACAAAATCGGACAAACAATGAGAAAGTTATGAGCATTTGAATATTGCAATCGCTAATGCTATGGAGATCCTCCCGTTAGCAATTCAAGATGTGTGATGTCACTTGTGAACAACTTTCTCTTGATGGACTAGAAAATACCCCCAAAATGTCTCTTTTTGCTTTTTCTTATGGTGATACAAACACTTTATCCATGATTTATTCTTTGGAAATCTGTATTACATGCCCTCCTATAGTCAGAACACATGATCTACTGATAGATGTGGTAAAAGAGGCAAGTAAAGTAATGGGGAGAGTTGTTCACAAGTGACATCACACATCTTTGTCGCATTGCCAATGTGAGGATCTCCATAGCATTAGTGATCGCAATATTCAAATGCTTATAACCTTCTCATTATTTGTCCGATTTTTCTCAAAATTTCGTTGATCTATTTCTTTGATTTTTCTGTTTTCACACAAGTGATCATGTGCATTCTCCTTTAAGGATTATCCCTGAAACACTGCGCTCATGCAGGAAGCCCACTTCAGAAAGGTGAGAGCATGGAATGTACGCGGGAACCGAAAATACAGTCAGACCAAGGAGTCAGACCATGGATGTTCTTCCTCCATGGTCAGACACTTCGAAGAAAAAAAAACATGGTTTGTCATCTTGGTCAACTGGACTTTCCTGGGGTGTCTGGAAAACGAAGACCGAAGACCGAAGACCGGGGACACGTATCACACTCGTGTGAAAGCGTTTGTAGTTCACGCACGAAGCGTGTACAAAGCAGTGCAAAGTGTGTACAAAACACGTGCGCGGGTTAGAATGGACTTTGGACCTTGCCCCCTACACATGTTCTCCCATTGACATAACGCATGTCCCCGGTCTTCGATCTTCGTTTTCCAGACCTGTTGTTGGGTGTCTGGAAAACGAAGACAGAAGACCGGGGCCATCGCATCCGTCTAGCTAAAATAAACCATTATTATATTCAGATCATGCAAATTCAGGAATATTCTGATATTGGATATGTAATGAATTATGATTGGTTAATGATTAATTGTATGGATATCGTAATGTGAATGATAATTGATTGAGCAATATATCGCGCTCAGCTCAGCTGGCATTAAAATTTTATACCATTGACATAACGCATGTCCCCGGTCTTCGATCTTCGTTTTCCAGACCTGTTGTTGGGTGTCTGGAAAACGAAGACAGAAGACCGGGGCCATCGCATCCGTCTAGCTAAAATAAACCATTATTATATTCATATCAAATTCAGGAATATTCTGATATTGGATATGTAATGAATTATGATTGGTTAATGATTAATTGTATGGATATCGTAATGTGAATGATAATTGATTGAGCAATATATCGCGCTCAGCTCAGCTGGCATTAAAATTTTATACCATTGACATAACGCATGTCCCCGGTCTTCGATCTTCGTTTTCCAGACCTGTTGTTGGGTGTCTGGAAAACGAAGACAGAAGACCGGGGCCATCGCATCCGTCTAGCTAAAATAAACCATTATTATATTCATATCAAATTCAGGAATATTCTGATATTGGATATGTAGTCAGTTATGATTGGTTGATAAGTTAATGATTAATTGTAAGGATATCGTTATCAGCTAGGGCATAATTAATACATAACAATTATAACGTACAATACACCTCATACTGCGCAATCACGTACAAGCAGTCTCAACTTAACTGCCGTTTGCAACTACCATTGACATTACGCGTGTCCCCGGTCTTCCGTCTTCGTTTTCCAGACCTGTTGTTGGGTGTCTGGAAAACGAAGACAGAAGACCGGGGATCACATCCGTCTAGCTAAAATAAACCATTATTATATTCAGATCAAATTCAGGAATATTCTGATATTGGATATGTAGTCAGTTATGATTGGTTGATAAGTTAATGATTAATTGTAAGGATATCGTTATCAGCTAGGGCATAATTAATACATAACAATTATAACGTACAATACACCTCATACTGCGCAATCACGTAGCAGTCTCAACTTAACTGCCGTTTGCAACTACCATTGACATTACGCGTGTCCCCGGTCTTCCGTCTTCGTTTTCCAGACCTGTTGTTGGGTGTCTGGAAAACGAAGACAGAAGACCGGGGATCGCATCCGTCTAGCTAAAATTAACCATTATTATATTCAGATCAAATTCAGGAATATTCTGATATTGGATATGTAGTCAGTTATGATTGGTTGATAAGTTAATGATTAATTGTAAGGATATCGTTATCAGCTAGGGCATAATTAATACATAACAATTATAACGTACAATACACCTCATACTGCGCAATCACGTACAAGCAGTCTCAACTTAACTGCCGTTTGCAACTACCATTGACATTACGCGTGTCCCCGGTCTTCCGTCTTCGTTTTCCAGACCTGTTGTTGGGTGTCTGGAAAACGAAGACAGAAGACCGGGGATCACATCCGTCTAGCTAAAATAAACCATTATTATATTCAGATCAAATTCAGGAATATTCTGATATTGGATATGTGATCAGTTATGATTGGTTGATAAGTTAATGATTAATATTGTATGGATATCGTGATGTGAATGATAATTGATTGAGCAATATATCGCGCTCAGCTCAGCTGGCATTAAAATTTTACTACCATTGACATAACACATGTCCCCGGTCTTCGATCTTCGTTTTCCAGACCTGTTGTTGGGTGTCTGGAAAACGAAGACAGAAGACCGGGGATCGCATCCGTCTAGCTAAAATTAACCATTATTATATTCAGATCAAATTCAGGAATATTCTGATATTGATATGTAATCAGTTAATAATTTGCTGATAAGTTAATGATTAATTGTATGGATATCGTGATGTGAATGATAATTGATTGAGCAATATATCGCGCTCAGCTGGCATTTGCAATTTTACTACCATTGACATAACACATGTCCCCGGTCTTCGGTCTTCGTTTTCCAAACCTGTTGTTGGGTGTCTGGAAAACGAAGACAGAAGACCGGGGATCGCATCCGTCTAGCTAAAATAAACCATTATTATATTCAGATCAAATTCAGGAATATTCTGATATTGGATATGTAGTCAGTTATGATTGGTTGATAAGTTAATGATTAATTGTAAGGATATTGTTATCAGCTAGGGCATAATTAATACATAACAATTATAACGTACAATACACCTCATACTGCGCAATCACGTACAAGCAGTCTCAACTTAACTGCCGTTTGCAACTACCATTGACATTACGCGTGTCCCCGGTCTTCCGTCTTCGTTTTCCAGACCTGTTGTTGGGTGTCTGGAAAACGAAGACAGAAGACCGGGGATCGCATCCGTCTAGCTAAAATTAACCATTATTATATTCAGATCAAATTCAGGAATATTCTGATATTGATATGTAATCAGTTATAATTTGCTGATAAGTTAATGATTAATTGTATGGATATCGTGATGTGAATGATAATTGATTGAGCAATATATCGCGCTCAGCTGGCATTTGCAATTTTACTACCATTGACATAACACATGTCCCCGGTCTTCGGTCTTCGTTTTCCAAACCTGTTGTTGGGTGTCTGGAAAACGAAGACAGAAGACCGGGGATCGCGTATTAATTTGTCTAGCTAAGATAGGCCTATAATATTCAGATCAAATTCAGGAATATTTTGATCTTGGATACGTCATCTGCTATGATTGGCTGCGGATAAGTTATGGTTATTAATATCGTTATCAGCTAGGACATAATTAATAAGGATACATAACAATTATAATTAATGTACATATTTTACCCATGGAATTCAGCCATTGCAGTTCTCAAAACTGCCATAAACTTGCATACAATACACCTCATACTGCGCAATCACGTACAAGCAGACTCAACTGGCGTTTGCAACTTTTTTACCACCATTGACATTACGCATGTCCCTGGTCTACGGTCTTCGTTTTCCAAACCTGTTGTTGGGTGACTGGAAAACGAAGACAGAAGACCGGGGATCGCATTCGTCTAGCTAAAATAAACCATTATTATTTTCAGATCAAATTCTGATATTGGATATGTAATCAGTTATAATTGGCTGATAAGTTAATGATTAATGTTATGGATATCGTGATGTGAATAATTGATTGAGCAATATATCGCACTCAGCTCAGCTGGCATTAAAATTTTCCTACCGGGGACATAACGCACGTCCCCGGTCTTCGATCTTCGTTTTCCAGACCTGTTGTTGGGTGTCTGGAAAACGAAGACTGAAGACCGGGGATTTTGTCTAGCTAATTACCACTTATAGCGTGCTATACGGACACGTTTTCGTGCAATTGTACTTCGTTTTCTTCAAGTCGACTTATAAAAACTGTTGCCATGACTAGATACGATATCTCGCCAAGTCGACTTATAAAAGGTCATAAAATTATTATAGCCTATGTGGACCCCGGGGGGGGGGGGGCACTCGACCAAAACTGGGTGTGCCGCGGGCGAGGCAAAAAACTATGCCTTGGAGCGGCTTTCTTTGATCTTTTTTCTTAATAAGACGAAAATGCTATGCCTTGGAACGGAAATTCGAGTGTAAAAATGGGGGTCCCCTCCGCGGCACATACACACTATGCATTGTATACTTAGTGCCACCCTGTTGCACCCACAAATGTAATAACGCCCACAAATGTAATAACGCCCACAAATGTAATAACACTTTACCCACAAATGTAATAACGCCCACAAATGTAATAACACTTTACCCACAAATGTAATAATTTTTGATCGCCCACAAATGTAATAATGACTTTACCCACAAATGTAATAAATTTGAAGGGATTTGTGGCCAATCCGTTCTAAACTAAAATCCTATAGTAATGCGTTCATATAGCACAAAAGTGGAGTCTTTTTTCAGACCGGGTTAATAAAACATCAAAGTACAAGTCCAAAGTTTTTCTTCTAGTCCCAGATGTTTCAAAAATTATAATATAGATCCAAAGTCTTTTTTCCAGACCCGGTTGTTTAAAAAATATAATAAAAGTCCAAAGTCTTTTTTTCCAGACCCGGTTGTTTAAAAAAAAATGTTATGTAAGTCCAAAGTCTTTTTTTCCAGACCCGGTTGTTTAAAAAATTATAATATAAATCCAAAGTCTTTTTTCCAGACCCGGTTGTTTAAAAAATTATAATATAAATCCATAGTATTTTTTCCAGACCCGGTTGTTTCAAGAATTTTAATAAGTCCAGTCTTTTTCCTGACCCAGTTATTTCAAAATTTATAATATAAGTCCAAACTAAGATACGATGATGATATTCCTGTGGAAAAAAATGGGAATCGAGCTTAGTCTTTTCTCCAGACCCAGTTAATTAAAACTGGTGGAATTAATGTCTTTGTTGTTGTTTCAACTTATACGGTGGATATTGTGAATATATGCACTAAGAGTAAATTGAGAATCAAGCGTAGTCTTTTCTCCAGACCCAGTTACCTGATATTTAAACATTATGAATAGCAGTTTAAAAACAGTATAAAGACCCCATAATCTTATCAATGCTGGATATATAGCGTAATCTTTCAGCCCGACCATTTTTTTCTTTAAAAAAACGCTAATAGTAAGAATTAAAAAAATCAAAGTTTAAGACCAAACAAACCTTCAACCTAAGAACCTGTTTTGAAAGAGGTTTAGAGTGTTGTCTTTATTCCAGACCTAAACAGTTACGAAAAAAAATCTTCTAACATAAGACCTTATATTCTTATTCTCTTGGAATAACACGAGTTTTTAAACGTACTCTTTCCTCCAGACCCGGCTATTTAACAAAAAAGTAACTGAAAAAAGTTCGAATCTAAGACCAAATTTCCAAAGCCTTTTCACCCAGTAAAAATATGTCTTTTTTTAAATAATACTACTACCCCTACAAAACATTGTAATAACGCGTGGGTAAAGCAGACATCCTTTCTGCAGACTTGGTTACTATTTGAAACATAAAGTAGTTTTTACAAATATTCTAAAACGAATACCCAATAATCTAATTACTGTGGAACAACATGAAGACCGATTGTCGAAGATCGACTTTCCTCCAGACACAGTTATTTTAGGAATAAAAAATCAATAAAACTCAACCCCAAACAACGAATCTAAGAACCAACAATCTTCCAAATTAAGACCATGCATGTAGAAAAGCACACGTTTAGAGCGTTGTCTTTATTCCAGACCCAGTGATTTAAAAATGATTTAAACAATCCTAAAAACAAAAGACTCATATTCTTATTCTTGTGGAATAATACGAGTATTATGCTTAGTCTTTCGTCTGGACCCGGTTATTTAAAAGATAAAGAAATATTGAAAAAAAATTGACAGCTGAGACTAATCTTCAAAATTAAACCCACTTGAAATGCTTGGGCTTAGAGTGTTGTCTTTACCCCTCACCGACGTATATTATAACTTTTGAAACGACCGGGTCTGAAAAAAAAGACTTTGGACTTGCATTATAATTTTTGAATTAACTGGGTCTGGAAAAAAGACTTTGGACGTATATTATAATTTTGAAACAACCGGATCCGGTAAAAAGACTTTGGACGTATATTATAATTTTGAAAAACCGGGTCTGGAAAAAGACTTGGACTTGTACTGTAATATTTCATTAACCGGGTCTGGAAAAAAGACTTTGAACTTTTGTGCTATATGAACGCATTACTATAGGATATTAGTTTAGAACGAATTCGCCAAAAAATCACTTCAAATTTATTACATTTGTAGGTAAAGTCATTATCACATTTGTGGGTAAAGTGCATTATTACATTTGTGGGTAAAGTGTTATTACATTTGTGGGCGTTATTACATTTGTGGGTAAAGTGTTATTACATTTGTGGGCGTTATTACATTTGTGGGTAAAGTGTTATTACATTTGTGGGCGATCAAAAATTATTACATTTGTGGGTAAAGTGTTATTACATTTGTGGGTAAAGTGTTATTACATTTGTGGGCGTTATTACATTTGTGGGCGATTATTACATTTGTGGGTGTAACACACCCCCCCCCCCCGGATGTCGATGGCATGATTAAGTTTCTCGCCATGTTGATGGCACTTAAAACATGTAAAAGGGATGGTCCGGGCTGAAAATATTTATATTTTAATACATAGAGTAGAATTCACTGAGCAATGTGCCGAAAATTTTATCAAAATCGGATAGCAAGTAATATTAAGTTATTGAAATTTAAAGTTTAGCAATATATTGTGAAAACAGTCGTCTTGAATATTCATTAGGTGGGCTGATATTGTCACATCTCCACTTTCCGTTTTCCTATGTTATTAAATATAATCATAATTTTCACATTATTTTATACTTGTGCGAATAATATGTCTCCCTTATAATGAAATAAGTTGCAGCAATAAATATTTGTTGCACTAAATCAGTTGCCAATCCAATTTTTCTAGTTCTTGGATGAAAAAATTTGAATAAACCTAATTTCACATACTAAAATACAAAAGAACAAGTGGAAATGTGACATCATCAGCCAACCTAATGAATATTCATGACGACTGTTTTCACAATATATTGCTAAATTTTAAAATTCAAAAACTTTGTTATCCGATTTTGATGAAATTTTCCGTATTTTACTCAGTGAATTATACTCTATTCAATAAGATATACATACTTTCACCCCGGACCATCCCTTTAAAAGCTCCGTATAAAATAAACCTAATTGTAATAGAAAGCAATGTCATGGACCTAAGACAGGTGGGAAGCGCGCCCTTGTAGAATGTTTTCCATACGGTCGGCGAACATGAAACACGAGTGCGTCGCACGCATACTACTTTGCGGTTAAACCCGAGACGTTCCCACGCGTACATTTCGAGACATCAACATTCAGTCTGTCAGTACGCGTTTTGAAGAAAATTACCCTGTTTACACGTGCATCGGCCCCCCCTGAAAAAAAATTGGCAGAGCAAAAAAGGGAGAAAGAAGAAAAGATAAAAGGAAAAGAAGAAGAAAAGATAAGTGGAAAATAAGAGGAGGAAGACGAGTGAATGAAGTAATGTGAGGGAAGACTTGCCAAAAAGAATCTTTCATGGTACTATAAAAAAATCTTTGCTTGCGCTTCGCGCCAGGATTGCCTGTTCGATGAGATTCATATCTTGCTCAATACATGTAGGCTGATATTGAGCAAGTTTTGAATTTATTATACAAAACATAATTAGCTCGGACATCGAGCTTTCAATATTTTTTCATTCACAAATTTAAGTGCTCTGTAAAATGTCCGTTTTATTGTCTACATATCAGCATTTTTTTAAAGCTCACGCTGCGTGGTCACATTGTTTGATTTGCCAAGTTCCTATTGTCCATAATGTTCCATTAAAGAATGTATTCAGAGTGCCCAGATTCTAGGTCTAAATCTAAAACATGCGCGATAGCCTGAATGTTCTTTATTTAAAATCTATTTAAATTATCCAGTTCCACATCATAATATCAAAAATTGTCTGCTCGCGCTTCACGATCGCATTAGTAACGATACCCAATCATGCCAATTAACTATATCTTATTTATGATTTACAAAATATGAATAGTGTCCCGCTTTTAGGTCTGAAATCTCTTCTTTTTTCCTCTCGCGCTTCGCGCTCGCATCCATTGTTTCGTTACATACCTATCCCTTTTATTGATACAAAAAGTAATTACCATTCTTTTAGGTCGGAATGTTAAAAAAATGCTTTATTGAAATATATACCGTCTTCGTGGGTACCTATAAACAGTCCTTAACAGGTCCCTTTTCGATAATGCTAGGACAGTTAATAACAATTTCTGCTCGCGCTTTGCGCTTGCAGTAATTATCTAGTTACATAGTTACGCATCTTGTTCAGGTTCACAAACATTGCCCAGAATAGTCAATTTTCAGGTTAAAATATATACATGCGATTCCAAAAATTTTCAGAATTTGTTTAGAAAAAACACTGTTTATGATTATGTCATATTCTTTACAATTGTTTACAATTTAGTAATTTTGGTACTTAATTTCCTTCTTTAATGTTGCTTTCACCCAAGAGTAAAACACAAAAAACACCTTGTAATTTTACCATTTAGGGCCTAAATGGTAAAATTACAAGGTGTTCTTGTTTGTATTATCTTTGCATAAAGTTTTTGAGCTTGCTGGAATGTGCACCAATCGTTTCATAATTTTTAGCTTCTTATTAGTTGAATTGTTTTAAAATAACAGGATTATAAGTCCTACTTGACAGTGTTAGTGTTGATAGATGCGTTATCGACTTTCAATATATTTTTACCTATAAAGGTGTCTTTTTACGTTTTATCTATTTGCCTGATTTCTTTCCTGAAATTGAACCCGAAATAAATATTCAAAAAATGAGATCAATTGGAATCGGAGATATTCAGCATTTGTGATTATTATGACTAATCGTGTTCAATTGATCTATGAAAACTTAGTATGAGGGCCAGTTTACACATTTTCTGATGAATATATGCATAGCCAAACGGGAGATTTCGGGTGCAAGACCCCCCCCCCCCATTTTTTATGATGCAGAAGGCGCCGCTAAAGAAAAAAAAACGGAAAAAAGAAGAAAGTGAGAGAAAAGGAAAAAGAGCAATATCAAACAGAAAGAAACAATTATCAAGGTAAGATAAAGTAGAAAATATTTCGAAAAACCTGTGCCTTCGACCAAAACTTAAAAAGGGTCCCGCTTCTAACATTGATGCTGGAGAGAAGGGATGATTTTATAGGGGTAATTGTCCTCAGGCAGGGGAAATTGTCCGGGGGATAATTGTCCTCGGGGGTTATTGTCCAGTGGGTAATTGTCCTCGAGGATAATTGTCCGGGGGGTAAGTGTCCTCGGGGGCTTATTGTCCGGGGGTAGTTGTTCGGGCGTAGTTGTCCGGGGGGAATTGTCCGGGGTGATTGTCCACGGGATAGTAGTCCGGGGTAGTTAAATTGTCCGGGGGTAATTGTCCTCGGGGGGTAATTGTCCGGGGGGTAATTGTCCTAGAACCATTCACACAAATAACCATAACTTATCTGCAGCCAATCATGGCAGATGACGTATCCAAGATCAAAATATTCTTGAATGGTGCTGAATGATAGGCCTATCTTAGCTAGACAAAATTATACGCGATCCCCGGTCTTCTGTCTTCGTTTTCCAGACACCCAACAACAGGTCTGGAAAACGAAGATCGAAGACCGGGGACATGTGTTATGTCAATGGTAGTAAAATTTTAATGCCAGCTGAGCTGAGCGCGATATATTGCTCAATCAATTATCATTCACATCACGATATCCATACAATATTAATCATTAACTTATCAACCAATCATAACTGATCACATATCCAATATCAGAATATTCTGAATTTGATCTGAATATAATAATGGTTTATTTTAGCTAGACGGATGCGATCCCCGGTCTTCTGTCTTCGTTTTCCAGACACCCAACAACAGGTCTGGAAAACGAAGACGGAAGACCGGGGACACGCGTAATGTCAATGGTAGTAAAATTTTAATGCCAGCTGAGCTGAGCGCGATATATTGCTCAATCAATTATCATTCACATCACGATTTCCATACAATATTAATCATTAACTTATCAACCAATCATAACTGATCACATATCCAATATCAGAATATTCCTGAATTTGATCTGAATATAATAATGGTTTATTTTAGCTAGACGGATGCGGTCCCCGGTCTTCTGTCTTCGTTTTCCAGACACCCAACAACAGGTCTGGAAAACGAAGACGGAAGACCGGGGACACGCGTAATGTCAATGGTAGTTGCAAACGGCAGTTAAGTTGAGACTGCTTGTACGTGATTGCGCAGTATGAGGTGTATTGTACGTTATAATTGTTATGTATTAATTATGCCCTAGCTGATAACGATATCCTTACAATTAATCATTAACTTATCAACCAATCATAACTGACTACATATCCAATATCAGAATATTCCTGAATTTGATCTGAATATAATAATGGTTTATTTTAGCTAGACGGATGCGATCCCCGGTCTTCTGTCTTCGTTTTCCAGACACCCAACAACAGGTTTGGAAAACGAAGATCGAAGACCGGGGACATGTGTTATGTCAATGGTAGTAAAATTTTAATGCCAGCTGAGCTGAGCGCGATTATTGCTCAATCAATTATCATTCACATCACGATATCCATACAATATTAATCATTAACTTATCAACCAATCATAACTGATCACATATCCAATATCAGAATATTCCTGAATTTGATCTGAATATAATAATGGTTTATTTTAGCTAGACGGATGCGGTCCCCGGTCTTCTGTCTTCGTTTTCCAGACACCCAACAACAGGTCTGGAAAACGAAGACGGAAGACCGGGACACGCGTAATGTCAATGGTAGTTGCAAACGGCAGTTAAGTTGAGACTGCTTGTACGTGATTGCGCAGTATGAGGTGTATTGTACGTTATAATTGTTATGTATTAATTATGCCCTAGCCGATAACGATATCCTTACAATTAATCATTAACTTATCAACCAATCATAACTGACTACATATCCAATATCAGAATATTCCTGAATTTGATCTGAATATAATAATGGTTTGTTTTAGCTAGACGGATGCGATCCCCGGTCTTCTGTCTTCGTTTTCCAGACACCCAACAACAGGTTTGGAAAACGAAGATCGAAGACCGGGGACATGTGTTATGTCAATGGTAGTAAAATTTTAATGCCAGCTGAGCTGAGCGCGATTATTGCTCAATCAATTATCATTCACATCACGATATCCATACAATATTAATCATTAACTTATCAACCAATCATAACTGATCACATATCCAATATCAGAATATTCCTGAATTTGATCTGAATATAATAATGGTTTATTTTAGCTAGACGGATGCGGTCCCCGGTCTTCTGTCTTCGTTTTCCAGACACCCAACAACAGGTCTGGAAAACGAAGACGGAAGACCGGGGACACGCGTAATGTCAATGGTAGTTGCAAACGGCAGTTAAGTTGAGACTGCTTGTACGTGATTGCGCAGTATGAGGTGTATTGTACGTTATAATTGTTATGTATTAATTATGCCCTAGCTGATAACGATATCCTTACAATTAATCATTAACTTATCAACCAATCATAACTGACTACATATCCAATATCAGAATATTCCTGAATTTGATCTGAATATAATAATGGTTTATTTTAGCTAGACGGATGCGATCCCCGGTCTTCTGTCTTCGTTTTCCAGACACCCAACAACAGGTCTGGAAAACGAAGACGGAAGACCGGGGACACGCGTAATGTCAATGCAGTAAAATTTTAATGCCAGCTGAGCTGAGCGCGATATATTGCTCAATCAATTATCATTCACATCACGATATTCATACAATATTAATCATTAACTTATCAACCAATCATAACTGATCACATATCCAATATCAGAATATTCCTGAATTTGATCTGAATATAATAATGGTTTATTTTAGCTAGACGGATGCGGTCCCCGGTCTTCTGTCTTCGTTTTCCAGACACCCAACAACAGGTCTGGAAAACGAAGACGGAAGACCGGGACACGCGTAATGTCAATGGTAGTTGCAAACGGCAGTTAAGTTGAGACTGCTTGTACGTGATTGCGCAGTATGAGGTGTATTGTACGTTATAATTGTTATGTATTAATTATGCCCTAGCCGATAACGATATCCTTACAATTAATCATTAACTTATCAACCAATCATAACTGACTACATAATATCAGAATATTCCTGAATTTGATCTGAATATAATAATGGTTTATTTTAGCTAGACGGATGCGATCCCGGTCTTCTGTCTTCGTTTTCCAGACACCCAACAACAGGTTTGGAAAACGAAGATCGAAGACCGGGGACATATGTGTTATGTCAATGGTAGCAAAATTTTAATGCCAGCTGAGCTGAGCGCGATTATTGCTCAATCAATTATCATTCACATCACGATATCCATACAATATTAATCATTAACTTATCAACCAATCATAACTGATCACATATCCAATATCAGAATATTCCTGAATTTGATCTGAATATAATAATGGTTTATTTTAGCTAGACGGATGCGGTCCCCGGTCTTCTGTCTTCGTTTTCCAGACACCCAACAACAGGTCTGGAAAACGAAGACGGAAGACCGGGGACACGCGTAATGTCAATGGTAGTTGCAAACGGCAGTTAAGTTGAGACTGCTTGTACGTGATTGCGCAGTATGAGGTGTATTGTACGTTATAATTGTTATGTATTAATTATGCCCTAGCTGATAACGATATCCTTACAATTAATCATTAACTTATCAACCAATCATAACTGACTACATATCCAATATCAGAATATTCCTGAATTTGATCTGAATATAATAATGGTTTATTTTAGCTAGACGGATGCGATCCCCGGTCTTCTGTCTTCGTTTTCCAGACACCCAACAACAGGTTTGGAAAACGAAGATCGAAGACCGGGGACATGTGTTATGTCAATGGTAGTAAAATTTTAATGCCAGCTGAGCTGAGCGCGATTATTGCTCAATCAATTATCATTCACATCACGATATCCATACAATATTAATCATTAACTTATCAACCAATCATAACTGATCACATATCCAATATCAGAATATTCCTGAATTTGATCTGAATATAATAATGGTTTATTTTAGCTAGACGGATGCGGTCCCCGGTCTTCTGTCTTCGTTTTCCAGACACCCAACAACAGGTCTGGAAAACGAAGACGGAAGACCGGGGACACGCGTAATGTCAATGGTAGTTGCAAACGGCAGTTAAGTTGAGACTGCTTGTACGTGATTGCGCAGTATGAGGTGTATTGTACGTTATAATTGTTATGTATTAATTATGCCCTAGCCGATAACGATATCCTTACAATTAATCATTAACTTATCAACCAATCATAACTGACTACATATCCAATATCAGAATATTCCTGAATTTGATCTGAATATAATAATGGTTTGTTTTAGCTAGACGGATGCGATCCCCGGTCTTCTGTCTTCGTTTTCCAGACACCCAACAACAGGTTTGGAAAACGAAGATCGAAGACCGGGGACATGTGTTATGTCAATGGTAGCAAAATTTTAATGCCAGCTGAGCTGAGCGCGATTATTGCTCAATCAATTATCATTCACATCACGATATCCATACAATATTAATCATTAACTTATCAACCAATCATAACTGATCACATATCCAATATCAGAATATTCCTGAATTTGATCTGAATATAATAATGGTTTATTTTAGCTAGACGGATGCGGTCCCCGGTCTTCTGTCTTCGTTTTCCAGACACCCAACAACAGGTCTGGAAAACGAAGACGGAAGACCGGGGACACGCGTAATGTCAATGGTAGTTGCAAACGGCAGTTAAGTTGAGACTGCTTGTACGTGATTGCGCAGTATGAGGTGTATTGTACGTTATAATTGTTATGTATTAATTATGCCCTAGCTGATAACGATATCCTTACAATTAATCATTAACTTATCAACCAATCATAACTGACTACATATCCAATATCAGAATATTCCTGAATTTGATCTGAATATAATAATGGTTTATTTTAGCTAGACGGATGCGATCCCCGGTCTTCTGTCTTCGTTTTCCAGACACCCAACAACAGGTCTGGAAAACGAAGACGGAAGACCGGGGACACGCGTAATGTCAATGCAGTAAAATTTTAATGCCAGCTGAGCTGAGCGCGATATATTGCTCAATCAATTATCATTCACATCACGATATTCATACAATATTAATCATTAACTTATCAACCAATCATAACTGATCACATATCCAATATCAGAATATTCCTGAATTTGATCTGAATATAATAATGGTTTATTTTAGCTAGACGGATGCGGTCCCCGGTCTTCTGTCTTCGTTTTCCAGACACCCAACAACAGGTCTGGAAAACGAAGACGGAAGACCGGGGACACGCGTAATGTCAATGGTAGTTGCAAACGGCAGTTAAGTTGAGACTGCTTGTACGTGATTGCGCAGTATGAGGTGTATTGTACGTTATAATTGTTATGTATTAATTATGCCCTAGCCGATAACGATATCCTTACAATTAATCATTAACTTATCAACCAATCATAACTGACTACATAATATCAGAATATTCCTGAATTTGATCTGAATATAATAATGGTTTATTTTAGCTAGACGGATGCGATCCCCGGTCTTCTGTCTTCGTTTTCCAGACACCCAACAACAGGTTTGGAAAACGAAGATCGAAGACCGGGGACATATGTGTTATGTCAATGGTAGCAAAATTTTAATGCCAGCTGAGCTGAGCGCGATTATTGCTCAATCAATTATCATTCACATCACGATATCCATACAATATTAATCATTAACTTATCAACCAATCATAACTGATCACATATCCAATATCAGAATATTCCTGAATTTGATCTGAATATAATAATGGTTTATTTTAGCTAGACGGATGCGATCCCCGGTCTTCTGTCTTCGTTTTCCAGACACCCAACAACAGGTCTGGAAAACGAAGATCGAAGACCGGGGACATGCGTTATGTCAATGGGAGAACATTGTGTAGGGGGCAAGGTCCAAAGTCCATTCTAACCCGCGCACGTGTTTTGTACACACTTTGCACTGCTTTGTACACACTTCGTGCGTGAACTACAAACGCTTTCACACGAGTGTGATACGTGTCCCCGGTCTTCGGTCTTCGGTCTTCGTTTTCCAGACACCCGACTTTCCTGGCTACAAGTACTAAACGTGAACAAGCTTCCGCCAATTGAATTCGAGGGCCGGAATGAGTGTCCAGACGTCGAAAAGTATTTCCAAGAACGTTAGTCATGATGGGTCATTAATCGCTATCGCTGTTTTTTTCGCATACATTCGTAATTCCGAAGCTTCTTAATTCCGAAGGTTCGGTTATTCCGAAGGTTAGTATTTCCGAAGGTTCGTAATTCCGAAGGTTCGTCAATCCGAAAACGAAATAAGGTTCGTAATTCCGAAGGTTCGTCAATCCGAAAACGAAATAAGGTTCGTAATTCCGAAGGTTCGTTAATCCGAAAACAAAATGAGGTTCGTAATTCCGAAGGTTCGTCAATCCGAAAACGAAATAAGGTTCGTTAATCCGAAAACGAAATAAGGTTCGTTAATCCGAAAACGAAATAAGGTTCGTAATTCCGAAGGTTCGTTAATCCGAAAACGAAATAAGGATCGTTAATCCGAAAATTAAATAAGGTTCGTATTTCCGAAAATGAAAATTATTCAGTTTGGTAACAAAAACGGTGTTGTCATTACAAGATTACACGATATTCTGCAATGATAGTAATAACGATCGATGATACATGCGTGTGTTGTGGCCAAAAGCCTGTATTTCATTAAGAATAGGCGCCCTGATCAAGCATAGGCTAATTTCGATTTTATCTGAGCAATTGCTGCCTAAGCAAATGGTTTAAAGATGCAGGGATCAAGTGTGTTGGTCGCGTGCGAGTAACCATAGATAATAGAATTTGTATTGGAGGGGATGTCATTTTTGATAACAGCTTCTGCTGGTAATAAAAATAAAAATAATACTAATAATGATCCTTGTGAGATGTTGAAAGCGCGAATCGCAAGCTCAAACTAGTAGACATTTCATGTAACAAGACGTGAACTTAAACATTCTGAGCATTTTTTGTAATCGTGAGAAAAATGTGTATCTTTCTAAAAAATTAACTCGAGGGCGAGCTGTAATTTGTTTATATACTGACCTGGGGCCCGTTGCATAAAACTTTTTACCTGAGAAAACTCAGGTTGTTTTTACCGGAGTTTTTGCTCTGTGCTAAAGGCATAATGGCGGAAATCAGACTAACCTTAGTTTTCAGTTTTTACCAGAGTTTTCTCAGGTAAAATGTTTTATGCAACAGGCTTCTAAGTAATCTTTTAAGGACTGCATTTAGTGACTCATGAATAGAGTATATATCTCACGAACTAAATAATGAGAGCGCGAACCGCAAGCTTGAAATTTGTGATATTCCACCTGAAAACTGGACATTTTTATACTTTTTTTTGTAACCAGGAATAGAATGAGTTCCTCAATAAACAATACTTGATACGAGCGAGAAACGTGAGCCAAAATTTTCCGATTTTCCAACCTGAAAACTGGACATTCTAAGCATTCTTGTAAAAAAATAATAATAGCTGGGAGAACAGTTTTCAGAACTGAAGTGGCTTCCCAGGGTAAATGATATCTATATCATAATTATCATTATTATCATTCTAGGCCTACATGAAATTTCCAAAAGTTTGAGCACGTGATTCGCTCGCAACATCTCACAAGGATGCCCTTTTAACAGTAATTGACCAAAAAGGCGAATTATACATCTTCAGATTTGATTTCTTTCCCCCAAACCACTTGCTCGCTACGCTCGCAAAAATGACACATAGATATATAATTTATCAATCAGTTATCACTTAAAATTTTTTGCTCAATGCAATTACTACAAAACACACAACCTCTTTACACAGATGATAATCTCATGGTGAAAATATACGTTTGCCCCAAATTGCCCCTATTGGCCCCTTTTTTTGGCTTTGCTCTCCCCCCCCCCCCCCAGGAAAATATGTTCCGCCGCCACTGGTTGAAACACGCATCGTCTTCATGGCTAACTGCAAAAATTTCTTAAAATGTCCCCTTTAGATCAGGTCAGAGCTTATATATTCAAAATGTCTGTTTGCGCTTCTTGCTCGCAGTTATTATCTAAATTTAGTTACATAGGCATCTCGTTTTGAAGATCACAAACATATTGCCCATCATATTAAAAAAATATATATATAGCTCGCGCTCGCATTATTTAAAAAGGGTTTATCATGTTATTACATATTTACTTTATTTTATAAGTATAAAGCTAATTATTGACTGTGAGGACTACCCTTTCAAAGAAACAAACAAAAATCAACTTTAAGCTGCCGATCGAGGAAAATATGGCTGGAAAAAATTGCCCCCCCCCCTATTTGACGATAGTTGGATCCGCCGGGAGGGAGGCAGGGGGCACTTCCCCCCCAAATGAAATAAAAAAAACAGGGAAATTAATATTTTCCAAAATGGGAAAGTTCCTTTTTCTGGTCAGTATGTTTAAGCTCGCGTTTTGCGCTCGTGTTAATTTTTTAGTTAGATGCACATCTGTTTAATGACAGCAGAAATCTGCTCGGATTTTTAAAAACTTATTTTCATTTTTTATTGAAATACCCTAAAGTTTTAGCTTGTGATTCACGCTCGCAACACCTCACAATAATGCCATTTTAAGAATAATTGACCCCAAAAAAGTTTTACAACTTCACCTTTGAATTTGTTTTACCAAGCCGCTCGCTCATTATACTCTCTCCCGAAAAATAAAGCCTAAATATACGTTTTGCCTTAATAAGAAATCACTTCAAAAAAAGGTTTTTCTCTACTTAATCACTATCAAACACACAATGACTTCAAGCAGATGATAATCTTAAGGTGAAAATGTCAATTTTGACGTATGAGTTTCATTTTTTTGGCTTTACCCCCCAAACGAAAATTCGTTCGGCCGCCCTTGCCTTCCCATCCTCATAACAATTGAACGGCAACAGTGTCCCCCGCCCCCTCCTCCTTGCCTCTGCCTCTGCTTTCCCGGTTTTCATTTTTCGGATTAACGAACCTTATTTTGTTTTCGGATTAACGAACCTTATTTCGTTTTCGGATTAACGAACCTTCGGAACAACGAACCTTATTTCGTTTTCGGATTAACGAACCTTATTACGTTTTCGGATTATCGAACCTTCGGAATAACGAACCGTCGGAATAACGCCACAAATGTTCGGATTAACGAACCCTTTTTCGTTTTCGGATTAACGAACATCGAGGTATAGGCAATTTACGTGTTTCGGAATTACGAACCTTCGGAATAAAGAACCTTCGGAATTACGAAGCTTCGGAATTACGAAGTGTAACCGTTGTTTTTTTTTTTGTTACAGCACCAGTTCAATAAAATCGCCTATCCAGCTTGAGGTGACAAAACAACACCAAAAAAGAGAGAGAAACAAGCGAAGGAGATAAAGTAAGCAAAGAAAGAAAACAAAAAGTAGGAAAACATAAAGAACAAAAACAAAGGGAAGGAAAAATTAGATGTGATGAAAAAAAGAGGAAATAAAAGAGGAAGAAAAAGAAGAAGGAAAAAGTAGAATTGAATTGAATTTATTTTCATACTTCACAAGATAACAAAATAATAACATAATACAAAAAATAGATTTGATTACATACAAAATACAAAAGATAATGGCAGTAAATAAAGTGAAATATGACGAAACCTGCATAAAAAAGCAGAGCTTGTAATGTCTGCAGGTTCCTTAGGTAACTATAAAATTAGCAATCAATGAGATCGGACACTAAAAAATCAGACTGCAAAGGAAAACCCAAAGATGAGCGTATAATCGCGGGGTAAAGAATGAGAAGGAAAGTGGACAAATGTAAAAGAGTGTGGGGGGGGGGGGGGTCGGCGAAGAATGAACAAAATAAAACTATACCGCAGTATACCTTTAATAAAGGTAGGAAGCAAATACCTTATATATATTCAGCCAGAGGAAGATGAAGAAAAAGGGATTGAAGAAAATATCTAGTACAGTAGAAACACCACAAGGCCGTCAAGTTGGGTATGTTTGCATTTTTCCTCCCTAAAAGTGGTAGTCTAGGGCATCTACTTTAAAAATCCGAATGTAAGTTATTATTATCATGCATAACATCCCATGTTTTAAATACAAACAGACAATTCATGTTTTTGTGATGAAAGTTTTCGTTGAGGGTGGAGCACATGAAGAATCTAATTTGTCCTACATTGTCATTCTTGAGCAATTTCCCCCCTCTTCCTTTATGAACCACACCAACATTTTAGATAAACTTAGACACATTTCGCTTGCCATTTCATTCCAAAACCAGGACCTCCTCTTCAAATCATTCCCAGACCCGTAGTTCAGCATCCAATTCAATCTTTACTTTAAAAATTTCAGAAACTTTTGGGAAAAGATCTTTTGTTCCTGTATAATCAAGCCTTCACTAAGACATAAACAAATTGTATACCTGTTGAGTCTCTCAACAATGTTCGAAACAAAAATGATGTATTTAATCTTTCATTCTGAACGCGCCTTCAGCACTCTCTATAGGGCTCATTTGACGCGTAATCTTTAAGTCATATCCATCTTACATAGCTTTCTGTGCTTACAAACATACAATATCACTATCATTAATGTTCTATATCATAATATCATAAATTGCTATCATTATTCACTTCACATTCTTATTATAATTCTAATTCTACTGCACTGCAACTACAGCACCCACTTGATCAGTAAATACCAATTAGTCACGAACCCTTTTTATGAGGCCACCATCAATTACAAGCTTAACCGCATACGATGGCGGTCTCCTGCGTCCATTTGTTAAAGTAGACACCCAAAGAATCAAAAGTATTTTATAACGCCTTTTTGTGGTTATCATTGTAAAGGGGAAGTATTACTAATCAAATATATAACTTCACTTTTCAAAATAGTGATTAGAGTTTGCAGAAATCAGCTCTCTAAAACGATTTATTTTCATGCCATATTTCTGCCTTCCACCGGTCCTCTTGCGAGATCCAGCTGAGTGACGTCACACAATGAGCAGTGAGTAGCTGAGCTGACAGCAGCCCGAAGACGGTCTTTCCAATCAGCGTTTTTTGCTCTTAGAATTGTTTATTCCTCACAACATTGGTCTTGTTATATAGATAAAAGTTTGAATTTACTGAACAGTGAAATAAAGTGCACATTTAACGTATTTTGGTAACCGATATGTAGCTTAGAAAAAATGATTTTTTTAAAAGAAATATATGTGAATAAACAAAGCATATTTTCACTTAGAAATCACACTTGCGTCACATTAATATTATAATCAATATAAAGCATAGACATTCTTCTTCACGACTGAAAAAAAAATGAAATTTCATTACGTAGCAAAGTCAGGAACAACAAATTAACACGGCAATGACCATCGCGAAATGATTGAAACTGCAGTTGAATTGCCGAAACACGATTAGTCCATAGCGGCGAGCGGACTTTGTTTCATATATCTTAAAAATCCTCTCACGGAATAAGAAATGGTCAGTGGCCAAACGTGTTGGCCATTGTTTTGTCGTGTGCGAGGACCCTGCTTCAAAACTCGGATTTCTCCGGTTATGTATATCAGATCTGTATCCGTCATCTGACCTGAAAGAAACATCAGACTCTAATTTCGGCCAGGAATCACGGTAACCGCTGCTGAAAATTTGTCTGGCTTCATGACGTCGGCATTATCGTGATATAATTCCGAGTATACTAAAATCTTAATTACACATTCCTCTGAAACAGTAGATTTTTTTAGTCCAACCAAGCAAAGCCATGGTCCATGCCAGTGCTCCTTGAAATAATTTAATAGCCTGAGTCCTGACCAGTTTATTTAGAAATCTGAAGAAAAACTCTGCTGCAAGTGCAATTGTTCAAAAACATTATTCTAAAATAAAGACTTGTTATTTTAATCAAAATGCATGATTCTAAAATCATTTATATCAGATCTGTATCTGTCATCTGACCTGAATGCAGCGTCAGAACAAGTACAGTTTCCAAACATGCTTACCTTGAATGTTGTGGATGGATCAAACAGTGTATCCCTGTAACATCGACAGCAAGTGAATGGGCCCGTACAGCTTGCAGTTTTTCAATAAACACACTTCTTCTTCTTCATGGTGTAGTATAGACCTCTGGGTAGAGTATTTTCGTACTTTGTGCAGTGCTGAAAAACTAGTGTGCCATGCTGTATTGCCGAATCTCAGTAATATGCTTATGAGGTTAAAGGTTATGTACATATTAGGTAAAAGTGCTCCTTGTGCAAGTAAAAACTAACTCCTTTTCCATCTAAGCCTGGCGCAGCGTTATCCCGTCCAGCTGCCTCTTAAACTGTTCCAGAGAAGAAAGAGATGTTACACTGGCAGGGAGCTGGTTCCAATGGCGTACAACACTAGGAAAGAAGGAGTTCTGAAACCCAGAGGTCCTACACGATTGTCGATATTGAGTATGTCGTCCAGATGATCGTAGTGCTGTGTAGAGGTAAGGTGGTTCAGGTCGGATGGCAATCAGTCCATGAAGAATACGGTAGAGCATGATCACTTTCAGGTGAGCTCTCCTTTCAGCGAGAGACTGCCTTTTCAATGAGTGAAGCATTTCGGTGACACTGTTTCTGGGGTGGTAGTCTCCAAGTGTAAACCGAGCAGCACGCCTCTGAACCATTTCAAGTTTCCAGATGTAGTCTTGGTAGTGAGGATCCCAGGCTGTTGCTGCATACTCAAGGATAGGTCGTGCATATGTCCTGTATGCCTGGTCCTTCATTTTCTTGGGGCAGCCATACAGGTTTCTCTGGAGGAATCCTCGTGTACTATTTGCTTTTTTACAGGTACTGTCAATATGCATCTTCCAGCTGAGCTTGGAGTTGATGTGTACTCCGAGGTACTTGGCATTGTCAACAGCTGGAAGTTCAACTCACTGAAGAGAATAAGGCGATTTGATGACATTTTTCACCTTATTGGTCACTCTCAGAATTTCACATTTCGATGGATTGAAAGACATCTGCCACTTGGCTTCCCAATCTTGCAGGTTAGTGAGATCTTCTTGGAGTGCGTCTGCATCAGATTGCGAGCTGATGTGTCGGTAGAGAAGACAATCGTCGGCAAACATCCGCACTTCCGACTGGATACAGTTAGGCAGATCGTTGATGAAGGCCAAGAAGAGAAGCGGGCCCAGTACAGTCCCTTGAGGTACGCCCGAGTTGACATCAGCTGGGAGAGAGGTAGTTCCTTCAAGCACCACCTGTTGGACACGATCTTTATAAGGAAGGCTCTGATCCAACAAAGAAGATTTCCTTGAATGCCATAGAAGGCTAGTTTTCTCAAGAGTCTTTCATGTGGTACTTTATCAAATGCCTTTGAAAAGTCTAACAGTACTGCATCTATTTGCTGTTTGTTGTCAATCTCTTTGGCAAGGTCGTGTATGGTCAGTAGCAGTTGGGACTAACAGGAGTGGAATTTTCTGAAACCATGTTGCTTTTCAGACAAGATACTGTTAGCCTCCAGGTGATTGATGATTTCTGAGAATATGATGTGTTCAAGGGAACACAGCACTGGACAGTGCAGTTGAGTGGAGCAACACAGTCACAAGAGAAATAGTAACGAAGAGTGTAGAGTGGACAAAATCGGTCTTTACAGTTCACAATTCAATAAAAAAAACGGTCAAACTAACACAGTTCTGGTTCCCTTATAGTCTGAAGATGTCGAAGACAGAAATCGGATATCACAATACATGAAGAAAACGGTAAATTCGAAGAGAAATATAGAGACCAGGAAGGTGAATCAGTGTCTTCTGCACACAGAGATGATGTGCCAGTCGATCATGTGACGTCATTATTCTCTACTGTTTTCGACCGCGTGAGACGTCTATGTGGGGGCGTCTGGGGGGGCTGAGAAGGGTCTCTAATAATTTAAGTTCTTTCATTTCCACGACTTCTATAAGACTTTTTAGTGACATATTTGTGTATAAAACGGCAAGACCTTTCCATTCATATATAATTTGTCTATAATCGTCACTTTCGTGAATTTTCTTTGTGTGTATACTTTAAAGGCATGGTCACACCGCCGAGCGTTGTTGGAGCGGTCGTGGAGCGGGGAGAAAAAAATCATCACCGCTCGCTACCGTTCACCTTTTTCGATTTCGATTGTTTTTTTTTCGATTTATGTTTTCGATTTTTCCCCCAATTTTGTGAGCGAAATTCGGCCATCTTTCCCTACCGCTCCACGACCGCTCCAACAACGCTCGGGCGGTGTGACCATGCCTTATTTTTTTTTAATCATTATTATTAAAATGTGAAGCGTATGCCAACACCATTTTTTTTTGTTCTGATTATTAGGTTTATATTGTATGCATTACGGATTATTTTGTATAATGTAAACAATGTAAATGTGTTTGACAGTGTATTGTGAACGTAGAAATGAAAATAAAACAAAATAGCATTTTGCGCATGTGTCAATAAAAATATCATACAAGCTGGTTTCGATGTTATTTCATGTACGGGTGGATCAGGTTTGGCAGCCAAATGCAAAACCATTATTTCAAACGTAGAGTTTGGGTGGTCCTTTTCAGGACCAACAATTTCATTTCAATTTCATTTTTCATTTCATTTATTTCATTTTCAACAAAATATATATCAAATAAATACAATCATAACAAGTCAACATCATAAAAATATACCAATGTCATACATACAAAATAATAATGTGTACAGGATTTATGTTTTATAATTTGTGAAAATGGAGGATCTCACTAAAAAGTAAAGCATGTATATCGTTGGCTCCTCAAAATATGACAAGTGAGAAATAAATTCTATATATACAAATCAAAATAGAAACCATGATTGCCAACAGGAGACGTCATTTAAAGAAAATATCACATAACCAAAATATACGAAAATTGCGCAAAAAAAACTCAGGAATGAGAAACTATATAGTGCGTATCAAAAAAGTCAATTTCATTGCCCAAGAAAATCAATTTCATTGCCCCAAAAAAATCAATTTCATTGCCCAAGAAGGATACATGGTGTGACACGAAACCTAGTACACTATTTCAAACATTTCACATACTCGCCATGAATTGAAAGCAATAAGGAGTTAAATCATTCAGATATGGTAAGCCTTTTGTCCCATAAAGGCGATGAACTCAGTTTATCGCCGAAGAACCTAGTTTATCAATCGAAAAACTAAGTTTTCGCCTATTAACTTAGTTTTTCGCCGATAAACTAAGTTTATCACTTGAAAAACTAATTTTTATCAAGAAAAACTAGGTTTTTCATTTGATAAATAAGTTTTTTTTATAAAACTTAGTTTTTCAATGAAAAACTAGGTTTTTCGAGAGATAAACTAAGTTTATCACTAAAAAACCTAGTTTATCGCCGATAACTAAGTTTTTCCAATGCAATAAACTAGGTTTTTCGATTTGAAAAACTTAGTTTATCGAATTCGAGAAGCAGTACGCATATGGCAAGCCATTTGTTTCATGAAGTTTTTCAATTGAAAAACTAAGTTTATCGGCAAAAAACTAAGTTTATCACCGATAAACTAAGTTTTTCAATGAAAAACTAGGTTTTTCAAATGAAAAGCAGAGTTTCCAATTCCAGTAAACTTAGTTTTTCAATTCGAAAAGCTCAGTTTATCGGATTCGAAAAACTAAGTTTATCACTTAAAAAACCTAGTTTATCGCCGATAAACTAAGTTTTTCCAATGCAATAAACTAGGTTTTTCGATTTGAAAAACTTAGTTTATCGAATTCGAGAAGCAGTACGCATATGGCAAGCCATTTGTTTCATGAAGTTTTTCAATTGAAAAACTAATTTTATCACCGATAAACTAAGTTTTTCAATGAAAAACTAGGTTTTTCAAGTGAAAAGCAGGGTTTTTTAGAAAAACTAAGTTTTTCGACTGATAAACTTATTTTATGTTTCTAGATAAACTGAGTTTTTCAAGTGATAAACTTAGTTTATCGGCGAAAGACTAAGTTTATCGGTGAAAAAATAAGTTTTTCGATCGAAAAACTAGGTTTTGATATTTAGACCACCAAACAGACATTGAGAGAACCTTTTTAAATCAATTAGTAAATCTAACAAAATATGAAAGGTCGATGTCCGAACTAGGTTTTTCGATCAAAAACTAAATCGAAAAACTATAGGACCAATGGCTTGCCATATACAGAAGGCCCTATAATGGAAACGAACAGATGAACCAATTGCTGTCAAAGCGCGCGCACCACTGATCCTATTCATGTTCATCGACCGCGACAGTGCCGACGCGCACTAAAATTGGGTCACACGTTGTGTACAATGTGTCAGCCTCTTAGGGGGCGGCCCCATGCCGGTTATTTCGGGGAGGGGAGGGGAGGGGGGGGGGGGGGTGGTAGGTGCCGACCAAAAGTTGGCTTCATTTTGTTGCCTCTCTTGAATATAACACTTTTGGGTAATGCAGTTACACCACTATATGCATATATCTGTTAAAGAACTATATCTTTTCTAATACTTTTTCCCCTTTCCCTTTCGAATTCCATTTTATTTATTTTTCAAGAAAATGGTAAATCACAGGAGGAGCTCACCCTTGTGCCCGTGTTTGGCCAAAAGTGGACCCTAGATATTTCTTTGCGACACACGCTCATAGGTCTTCGCATCGGGGGCACAAATTTTGTTAATCGCCTACGTCTTTTTTTCTGAAAAAAACCCCAGATAAATCATGCATTTGTTTAAAAAAATAGCTCGTAAAGTTGACAATAATGATTACGCAATAACCATCGAGTGGATTTGTAAAGAATATCACATCTCAAAAAAAAAATGTTTGGTTATAAAAGTAGTTAATCGTGTTATTTTCGGCGTTTCCACCTGGTAAGATGCACACACACACACACACACACATACACCCCACATTCATAAATATTGCTTTCATTTAGATGTACCTGCCTGACCATTACGTGGTGAAAATGATTCAAGACCACATTATACACACTTAAATGTTGGGCAACATTCTGTCCACCCTTTTTTTTTTTGGGGGGGGGGGTGGGTATGTTTGTAAAATAATATATATATATATATCCTGGGAAATATCCACTTGAGCAAACCCATTACCCAATTATTAGTTTTTATTACCCAAATTGGGCAGATTTTAACAAATAGCTGTAAGGACAGCATGTTGCCCAGGCTTGGTTAAAAGTGAGGCATTTATGCCCAACTATTTTAAGAGTGTATATGTATTGAAAATCTTTGTAAGGAAGTGCATTTAACAATTTATTTTTTTTTGTTCTTAAAAACCTCTTAATGTAGATTACGCCAATTGTGTAATTGAGTAGGATGCATTGTTAATACATAAAAAAAATAACGTGAGCGCAAATAGCGAGCCGAAATTCTCGATGAACTGTCATGAAAAGGAGATTTCAAACAGTTTGTTATAGAATTAATATACAGGTATACAAAACTTACCAATGAATTGCGAGCGCGCAGCGCTAGCTGATAGGTTTCGATACTCAGACCTGGAACGAGATATTTTTGAAACCTTATTGAATGCACGACAACAATAAGGTACTTGGCAAATCAAATAATGCGAGCGCGTAGCGCGAGTTAAAAATGTTGATATTCAGACCACCAAACAGACATTGAGAGAACCTTTTTTAAATCAATTAGTAAATCTAACAAAATATGAAAGGTCGATGTCCGAGCTGAATATATTTTGTACATTTACTTTATAAAAAAATGGTATTGTAATAGCTCCATATCAGTTTATTGAGCAATAGATGTATCTCATCGAACAGGCAATGCGAGCTCGAGGCGCGAGCGAAAATTTTAATTAGTGACATGAAAGATATTTTTTTCTATTTTCCCAGTCCTTCCCCTCACCTTATTTTTTTTTTCATTTTCCCCTCCCCTTTTTACCTTTTTTTTTTTCTTTCTTTCCCTCTTTTCTTTTTTTTTTGCTCCGCCAATAGGTGGGGGCGAGCCCCTCGCCCCCTTGGACCGGCCTATGTTGCCCAAGAAAGATACACCTACTACACTATTTCAAACATTGTTAGTTACTCGCCATGAATTGAAAGCAACAATTAGTTTAATCATGTTAATTCGTGGTAGACTATTAATTCTTGTTAGATTATTGGTAGGAGTAGGCCTCATAATGGAAGCGAACAATCAAAGTGCGCGCACCACTGATCCTATTCATGTTCATCGACCGCGACAGTGCCGACGCGCACTAAAATTGGGTCACACGTTGAGTACAATGTGTCAGCCTCTCAAGGGGCGGTCCCATGCAGGCTATTTTGCGAAGGGGGGGGGGGTGCCGACCAAAGGGGTGGGGATACATTTTCAGCTCGCTCTTCGCGCTCGCATCAATTAATTATTCAGTTAGAAACCAATTCGTTCACGGTTTACTAAAAGTGCTTAGAATATCCAGTTCTTAGTCGGAATATCATAAGTTTTAGCTCGCGCTTCGCGCCAGCACGACTGTTTAGATACCCATGCTGTAAAACTGCTTAGAATGTCTAGTGTCCAGTGAGTTAGGAATATCATAATTTTAGCTCGCGCTTCGCGCTCGCATAATTTATTAAGGAAGATACCAATCCTATTCACAAGTCCACAAAATGTATCGTTTTAGGTCTAAACTTTTATTATTATTTTTATTTTTCAATTTCAATTCCCTCAACCTTCTAACATTCCTGCCAGTGAATGAGTAATTTTCCCCATATCTAATGATATATCATGTTACTGTCGCATTTATTTTCAATTTCATATTGATTTTTATGAGTGCATGAATTTTATATTTTTTAACTGTGTATATGGAAATAAAACAAATGCATGAATACAACTGATTTCAAAGTCAAATACATCTTTTTTAACGTCTCCAAATGAGCAGAATAGGGAACATAATGTTAACACCTTCAAAGAGGAATAAGATAAATATTTGCAATTTGTAAACATTGCAATTACCACTTGATTGTAAATATATCGATCACGATCCAATACATTTCACTTTTGGAATGATATACACAAAAAAAATCGATTTCGACAATAAAGCGCAATCGCCCGATAGCAAATATCAGTAGTAGTAAGATCCCAACTGTTTGATTGGGCATCTCCTGGGTAACCTTTCCCACTTTCAGTGCCACTTCAAAACCTACACATCCAAACCTTAATGAGGAAGGGGGGGGGGTGGGCTTCAAAATGCCGGGCAACGAGGACTGCGAGGTGCTCCAATATCCTCGTGTATTGGTAATTTTATGACCGAATGTATCATTTCTGCACGTTTCACATAATTATGATAATGTAAAAAAGGCTAATATTAATTGAAAAAGATGTTCGCTCGCTCGAAAATTAAAAACTGTGAAGTTGATATTTGGGCAATGATTATCATGCAGCCCCCTACCTTGCCTACTACCCCCCCCCCTTGCTCATCCTCAACAATGACCTACCGCAAGAGTGCCGACGCGCACTAAAATTTGGTCACACGTGCCAGCCTCTCAGGGGGAGGCCCTTCCCCCCCCCCCCTCTTCCCCCTCCGCAAATAGAGGGAGGGGGCGGGGACTCGCCCCTTAGATCCGCCTATGTTGTCCAAGAAAGATACATGGTGTAACGTGAAACCTACTACACTATTTCAAACATTGCTATCTACTCGCCACGATTTGAAAGCAATAAATAGATTAATCATATTGATTTTTGTTTTGTAGTTGTACAATAGGCCCTACAATGGAAGCGAACAACTAATGCTATCACAACGCGCGCATCACTGACGATAATTATTCATGTTCATCTACCGCGACAGTGCCGACGTGCACTAAAATTGGGTCAAACGTTGGGTACAAAGAATCGGCTTCTCATGGGGCGTGTGTGTGCATGTGTGTATTTGAGTTTTGTCAGACGTGTATCAATCAGAGGCTGTTCTCACTACGTTCCTAAAACTAGTTTACTGGAAACTAGTTTAGTGGAAATTTTGAAAACCACCTCGCGATGTAGTTTTCAGCTTTGCCTCGTTAAACTGGTTTTAGCGTAAGTGAGGACACAAACGATCTTCGGGAAGCGATCTTCGCACATTTTGAGCGCGCTACTCCACACGACCGGTGTAGAGTGCCTATGCTGCGGTTTCGAATTTCGCGGGAAACGTGTCACCCCACTAAGAGCTTTTCCATAGCAACAAGAGCGCTATACGTGAAGTGATTTTGAAAACCACTTTCGTGTGATCAAGTGAGAACGCTAGCAAAGCGATCTTCCAAAGTGGTTTCCTGAATCGATTTCCAGTAAACTAGTTTTAGAAAGCGTAATGAGAACGGCCTCTCAGATATGATTATTTACGTCAGGGACCGACCTTTAACGTCACCATCCGAAAGACGTGACCATGGCTGGAACCTCAGTTTGTAACTTCCCCACATATATCTTTTACAGGCGCACGCCACAACGCCCAGTTGTGGGTGGTGCCAGGCTATTTTCCTAGGTAGAGGAGGGGGGGGGGGAGTGTCGACCAAAATTTGACTTCATTTTGTTGCCTCAGTTGAATATAAACGGCTGGGGTAATAACCCCCCTATACAGTGCGTATAAAAAAATTACACTTAGAAAAAAATCCTGTAAAATTATTTATTTGTAATATCCTGAAGATTTTTCCACATCTTAACATTGGTACAGATCCACTTAAGCAAATGACGATATTACTTTCGAAAAATATTTCCGCTTGAATGAGCACCACTTACTTTTGAAAAGTTAGTGAAAAATGATTTGCGCTGAACTCTGAAATAGTTATGCGAATAAATGTAGACCTTAATCATGAAGAACATGAGGAATTTAGCTAGTAAAATGGATTTGATGGTATATTTTACCTTTTTAAAACTTGTTTCCTTGCCAAAAACACTTCGAAGAGTGCATTGCGCCCCACTCCACTCCCCCACACACCGAGGCCATCGTGACGATATTTGCTTTACACTGAGATGTGATTTACATAATGGCTAAGGCTTCATTTTCATTTTTTTAAAGCTTGGGAAAAGTGTGGGGAAACAAGTATTAAATGAAAAATGAAATGTAAACCCACTTTAAATGATACAAACTTAGTGAAAAAATGCTGGAGATGCCTGATATAAACTTTTGTTCAGATTCAGTTATGTCCTCAGATCCAGCTGGCACAAAAAGGGTAAAGGTTGTGCTTACTAAGTGTTGAAATTTCAATTTGGGTGGCAAAATTGTTACAAAATGCTTGAATGTATCTGTTTAATTTCAATTGACTAAAAGTGCAAGGGAAATGGATGAGAAACGTTTCTCAGGGTAAATTTAATTTCGCCCTTTCCCCTTTACACAGCGTGAAAACGAGCAGTTTTGCGCAAACAGATATCTGCGAGCTTTAAAAAAAAGGAAAGTGCTCACTCAAATGTAACATTCTGTCAAAACTTTAACTTGCATTAGATAGATGAGACCCAAACCCAAGATTATATGTGAAAGAATTACCCACATGTTGTATGTTTTTTAATTACCAGGGCTTTTCAAAGTGTAAACTTTTTTTTTGATACGCACTGTATACCTTTCAAAGAACTAATATCTATTTCTTGACACTTTTTCCCCCTTTCCCCTTTGAATTCCATTTCCTTTTTGTTAAGAACATGGTAAATCACAGGAGGAGCTCACCCCTGTCCCTCATGTTTGGCCAAAAGTGGACTCTATAAATATTTGCTTGCGACACACGCTCTTACGTCTTCGCATCGGGCACTAATTTTGTTAATGCCTACTTTTTTTTAAGGAAAAAAAATCATCCATTTGTTTAAAAAGAGCTCGTAAAGTTGACAATACCCATGATACCGATTACGCAATAATCAACGAGTAGATTTGGAAAGAATATATATGAGAGTCTACATTTTATCAATGCCCTTTACATTGGTATTTGTAGACATATAAATACTTCTGTGTTGGCACGTTCCAACTGGAATTCCCAGTTGGATCCAGTTGAAACCAATTGGTTTCAACTGGAACCAGTTGCCTCCAGTTGGTTTCAACTTGAACCAATAGAAACCAGTTGCCTCCAATTGGATTCAACTGGTTTTAATGGGGAAATTAAAACAACTGGAACCAACCGAGATGCAGTTGCCCAATTGGTTTCAACTGGAACCAATTTGCTTCTGGTTTCAATTGGAACCAGTTGTTCCAATTTCCCTATTGAATCCAGTTGGCCAACTGGTTTCAATTGGTTTTGCTCTAATTGGTTTCAACTGGATTTCGGTCCTGGGCGCTCACCATTCCGTGACAATGGTATACCACTTAAATGTTGGGCAACATACTGTCCACTGTGTTGGGTAATGTATGTTGGTATTAAAATTCTGGAAAATCATTATCCAATTGAGAATTTTTTTTAACCCAATTATTTGTTTTTATTACCCACTATGGGCAGATTTTAAAGGACAAGTCCACCCCAACAAAAACTTAATTTGAAAAAAAAGAGAAAAATTCAACAAGCATAACACTGAAAATTTCATCAAAATCGGATGTAAAATAAGAAAGTTATGGCATTTTTAATATTTGCTTCATTTCACAAAACAGTTATATGCACATCTCGGTTGGTATGCAAATGAGGAACTGATGATATCACTCACTCACTATTTCTTTTGTATTTTATTATATGAAATATTTTCATTTTCTTGTCATTGTTATGTGAAATGAAGTTTCATTCCTCCCTGAACACATGGAAATTCCATTATTTTAACATTTTGTGCTTCAGGCAAGGAGGTCCTAATCGTCAAATTCGTACAAATTGAAATATTGTATAATTCAAACAATAAAAAACAAAAGAAATAGTGAGTGAGTGACATCATCAACTCTCTCTCTCATTTGGATGTAACTGGCTCGTTCATATAAGTATTTTGTTAAAGATAAGCGAAACTTTGAAATGTCATAACTTTCTTATTTTACATCCGATTTTGATAAAATTTACAGCATTGTGCTTGTCTGATTTTTCTGTATTGATTCAAATCAACATTTTTCTGAGGTGGACTTGACCTTTAACCAAGAGTTGCGTGGACGGCATGTTTCCCCAGGGTTGGTTAAATGTTGGGCATTTTTGCCTACCTATGTTTTAAGAGTGTATATGTATTGAAAATCTTTGTCAAGAAGGGCATTTGACAATATTTATTTTTTTTCTTTGTTCTTGAAACTTCCTAATAAAAATTACGCCATTTAGGTACCAGATTACATCATCGTCAAAAGATTTTTCCTATCGCTATAAAAAAAATGGATGAAACAAAAACCGCGATATTTTGATGCCTCAAATCACTGAAGAGTGTTTTTCTTTTCTTTTCTTCCTTGTGCGTGTCGTTTCTTACTAGTTGGTATCTGCCATGGTCATGATGGGATCGGGCCCCAAATACTCTTTATCTGTTTATTGTGTCGTAATCTTTTCCTGTTATTTCAAAGTCATGAGTGCAGCAGCATACAATGAACTCTATCCAGTTATTTTATGATTTTGTTTATAATATTTATTATTATCAATGGACCTAATTGGTACACATCTGACCAAGCTAGGTATTATGTAACACTTCTCAAGTTTTATGAAGCATTTTCAGTGATAAGATGGACAATTCCATGAGCTACTCGTATGCATTCATTTATTTGAGTAAGTTCTTTCATAATGATGAGGAAGACTATAGAGTTTTTGTTATTGCGAGGCAGTTGCGTGCTTTCTTGCATAGTATACGATTTGACATTTTGTTTAAGGGAGTGGTATGTTCTATAAAAGCAGTTTACTTACATTTTCTAAAAAAAGGAGCTCAAGACAAGGTACTAAGAAGATATTTGGGGATGCAAGGTTGCTCTAACGTTCTCATTTGTTCGCTACTGTACTCCGCGGTCTGATTTTCTCATGACTTGTAATCAATATACAGGCATCCATCCATCCAAACATTTATTTTATTATGTAACCGAGGATTTAATTTTTTTTTTGCATTGAATTTTCTTGAATATAAGACAGATTACACCCACTTCGTAATTCAGCCTCCAGCCGAGGATCCTTTTAGTGTTAGGTAATAAAAATCTCCCGCCCACACTAATCCTATCCACTAATCGCAACCGTTCCCAGAAAATTAAGTGGGGGAAAATACTCGCGACCCCGACGGACATCATAATCATTATAAGCTCCTTTGAAATCGAGATAGATATGCTAAATTGATTATAACCTCAAAATGATTTCAACCCTAACACACTCGTACATCATTGCGTAATCAAACCTGAGACACAATGAATGCTCAAAGGGGTCGTCTGAATTGAGCGCGAACTTTCTGAAAGAGGCTGGGTAGAATTAAGGGGACAGGGTGAACAAAAAAATATATGACATCTAAGATAGTAAAATTCAGCGAGCCAGAGCAACGACAATTTTATCCAAATCGGATAAAAATCAAAGCCATGTGAACGATTTTTTGGTTACACTTCGTAATTCCGAAGGTTCGTAATTCCGAAACACGTAAATTGCTTATAACTCGATGTTCGTTAATCCGAAAACGTAAAAGGGTTCGTTAATCCGAACATTTGTGGCGTTATTCCGAAGGTTCGTTAGTCCCAGAAAAGAAATAAGGTTCGTCGTTCCGAAGGTTCGTTAATCCGAAAACGAAATAAAGTTCGTTAATACGAAAACGAAATATAGTTCGTTGTTCCGAAGGTTCGTTAGTCCGAAAACGAAATAAGGTTTGTTAATCATTACGTTTTCGGACTAACGAACCTTCGGAATTACGAACCTCATTTCGTTTTCGGGCTAACGAACTTTCGGAATTACGAACCTCATTTCGTTTTCGGACTAACGAACCTTCGGAATTACGAACCTCATTTCGTTTTCGGGCTAACGAACTTTCGGAATTACGAACCTCATTTCGTTTTCGGACTAACGAACCTTCGGAATTACGAACCTCGTTTCGTTTTCGGACTAACGAACCGTCGGAATTACGAACCTTCGGAAATACGAACCTTCGGAATAACGAACCTTCGGAATATCCGAACCTTCGGAATAACGAAGCTTCGGAGTTACGAATGTATGCGGGTTTTTTTTTACTGGGGCCTGCTGATGTAAATTTGAAAAAAAAAGGTTTCCTTTACAAAACCAAGGTCAATTTTGGTCCAACGAAATTTGAAAAGCGAAATCATGGAGCACCCCCAGCACCCCACTTAAAGGGCCATGATAAAAATATTAAAGAATTATTGAATTTTCATGTTTGTTATACTAATGTTGTGTTGGGATCGTTTATATCTTAGTTGGGAGCATCAATAACCACGCAGGAACGTTCGATGTACATTTCAATCAAGAAACTTTATTAATCATCAATCTTCAGCAATATTACATGTAGAATTGAAAAGCATATCACAACGTACGACGATGTAGATCTTAACTCTGTGATGATCTTAACTTATCTCCTCTCGAGCCTTGGGTGTACACTCAATATATACATGTATTAAAGCTTCTACACAAATTATAATCCAAGGGTTTGGATATAGGACTAAAGGGGGTTTAATTATTGGGAAGGGGAAGGCAGTTCTTTGTTCTCTGATTGGAGTTTGTTTGACTATGAACAATAAGGGTTTTAATGGCTTGGATTAAATTAATGAATAAGGGTACTGAGAAGGGGTTGAAAAGGATGGTTCTGAGAAGGGGGCATATACATTATGAAGTCTAGACTGTGTATAAGTAGTGATTTATACAATCACTACATTACACTAATGCCCTCATCAATGAGCAATAAGTTGGGCTGATGAATCACCTCCCTACTATCCTATAATGTTTATTCTATACAGTGCGTATCAAAAAAAACGGGACAGATTTGAAAAGTCTATAAAATTTTTGTTTCAAATAATGATGTCTATATTTTGGTGTTAATAGATGCTCTAAGGTCTTATCTTTGAAATGCAATTTAAAAAAATAAATTTTATTCATGCTTGAGCGAACACGGGACGTTTTTGTTGGGGGTTCAAAAAGAGGCTTGCGCCAGAATTGCAGAATATGTGTAATACCATGATCAGACTTCTTGCTAATCTGGAGACTTGCTCTTGACCTTTTCATTATCTGTGTCACAATTTTCGAATTATGCTGTCAAATTTCATTTACAAAGTTATTCATTTAATTGAATTATTTTGTTTTTTTCATTTTAACTTCTCTTACCTATTAATTTTCCTTCATAAATAACTGAGAAAAGAAGATTTTTTTTTGTCAACCCAAGCAAGAAGATTTGAATTATTAATTGGGAGAATTTGTGATTATTCAAATCGTTTTATTATGTGAAACAAATAATGTTTTGTACCTTTAAAAGATATGAATCTATTCTTCAATGGGTCATTAATTCCTTGACCAAGTTTAATTGCTTGACAGGAAGCACAGGAAAGGGATTCATGTTTTCAATGACAAAGGTGTATTGAGTCAATTTTGACATGTTTGAGGGAGCTAGATATGGCAGATCGGGTAAAATGTATTAAAAAGTTGTGAGCGTGCGAAGTGAGCACGCAAATATTCCCACTTTTTGTAATTACAATATCAAATGTTGTGATAGATTTTGACATAATATTCAGAAAATGACATCATATTTTAATTTCTATCTTTCCTTATTTCCTGTCCACTTTTTTTCTTGGTCATGATTTTTTTAATCGAGGGGGGGGGGGGAGCAACCCGAGCGCCCGCCCATCTGTGTGGCTTTGTTCAAAAGGCACCATAACCTTTGTAGCACATAATGAAAGGATTTGAAAAAAATCCATGCTCTCCCATAATTCGGTTGAAAAAAAAAGGAATTTTAGCTTAAAGAAGGAATATTCAAAGCTATCAGAGAGCATATTAAAAAGAAATAACAGAATAATTCAAGCAAATAAATAAATCTGAAAATGAATTTTGACCGCATGATTTGAAAATTATGGCAAAGATAATGAAAAGGTTAAGAGGAAGTCTGCTAATTGGCAAGAAGTCTGAACATCATATTTCTCATATTCTGCAATTCTGGCGCAAGCCTCTTTTTGAACCCCCAACAAAAACGTCCCGTGTTCGCTCAAGCATGAACGAAACTAAATTTTTTTGATAGTATTTGAAAGACAAGACCTTAGAGCACCTATTAACACCAAAATATAGACATAATGATTTGAAACAAAAATTTTATAGACTTTTCAAATCTGTCCCGTTTTTTTTGATACGCACTGTATATCTCATGATATCATTTCACATGTCCGCATAGGCGGCGGAAGCGGGAGGGACAGGTCCCCCCTAAAATTTGAGGTGGGGGGACAATCCCCCCCCCTAAATTTTTAGGTGATAACCTTTTTTTTTTTTTTGCTTGTCAATTTTGTTTCCTGGGACCCCCCTAAATTCTGGTGGACCCCCCTTAAAATGTCTCTTGCCCCCCCCCCCTAAAAGTTAGGTTGATGACCTTTTTTTTTTTTTTTTTAACATGTGTCCATCACAAAATTTCAGGAAGACACCCCCTAATTTTCTTTGCTTCCGCCGCCAATGCATGTCCGTACATGCGTCTAAAACCGTATATTTGTAAGTAAATAATTAAGTTTCAGCCAAAATCATTTACACAGTAAATCAGCAGACACTCCAATTTTACAGTTTGGATGAAAAAAAAAAGATAATAATAATTTCAGATAATAAAATACAGTAGAATAGAATGGGGATGTGACTTCAGCAAACTGTTCATTGCGTAATCATGAGGAGGTGTTTCATCGAAATAATGAAAAAAACAACTTTGACAAGTTAAATCTTTCCTATTCCCCTTACGATTTTGATAAATTTTCCGTCTTTTTATTGTCCTATCTTACTAAATCTTTCAGCCAAGGATACTCCTTTGCGACATGCCTTTTGAAATTGCGTAACTAGTCAATGCATAAAAATTATACAATCAATGGCAGAGATACATTATACTGTTATTTCAAAAGAAAATCGGTAGGCTATAGAAAATAAGACTACAAATATATTAAATGGCAAGCGGGACAGTTGTATACAATACAAATACAAAAAAGGAGGCGGAGTTAAAGGGATAATCCAGAAGAAGTCTCTGTCGAAGATTTGAGAAATAAACAATAGAAAGGTCTACCGAGAGAGGGTGCGAGATTGAGATTGAAATCCTAGATTTAACTGTTAACTGCAGAAAAAACATGCTATATTTACATTCTAATTGGTAGTAGTAACCTCAACTAAATTTTTCGGGTTATTTATTGATGAAAAGTTGAACTGGAAACTTCATGTAAATCATCATTGCAAACTGTTGTCAAAAAGTACTGGTGTTATATACAGGTTGAGGTCAGTTTTCTCTAAAGAAATTTTATTTATATTATATTCCTCATTAATTGTTCCTTTCTTAAACTACGGTGTGCTTGCCTGGGGCAACTCACTTAAAACGCAATTGCAAAAATTATTCATTATTCAGAAGAGAGCTATTAGAAGTATATGTAACGTCAGTTATCGTGCCCATACAAATGTTTTATTTCATGACAATCACTTTTTGAAAGTGGAAGATGTTTACTTTATGCAGCTAGGATCTCTTATGTATGATTTTGATTCAGGAAGTCTCCCTTCAGCCCTGGCACTGATATTTAAGAAAAATAGTCAAGTACACAATTACAATATTAGACAATCTTCCACTCTCCATAATATCTCGTGCAAGAACAAAGTTCACTTTGGGCACTCTAGTTTGCACTGGACCCAGGTTTTGGAATGCACTTGACCCTGACATTACACATGCTGTCAGTTCTACAGTGTTTAAACGAAAATTGAAATCTTATTTACTGAGTAACTATGGAAGTGATTCGTAAAGCCTATTTTTTGTGTGTTATTTATTAGTTAATGATAAATTATCAATATGTTTCACCCCCCCCCCCTTTCTCGAGCCTGGCTGGTCTCTGTCCTCATGTCCCCCCTTTTGTCCCTTTTGTACATAAATGTGTCCCTCTTCTCTCCCCGCCTCTCTCTTTAGTTATCATATTATATTATATTGCCATTTCTGTGTTGTTTATCTTATGTTCTTTGAATACGTAATGAGGAACCTTAATTGCTTCACTTAGGTCTCCTCGTCTTCCTTTAAAATCATTTCTATTCTGTCTTAAGCTGTATAATGTATAAAAAAAAATGTTTTCTGCATACTCTGTTTTATGTATACTTGTATGTTTTTATCATATATTCTGCTTATTGTTTCATACACACTTGTATGTTTGTCATTGTATTCAAACTCAAAGTTGGAAGACAAATGAAATGAACTTAACTTAAAATGAACTTAAATATGCATGCTTGTGTAAAATTGTAATCTTCAATGATGCACACATTTCGATGACACGACATTTGTTCCGGCGAAAATTGCTCCGGGCTTTATTCCGTCTTATACCCTTTTTACACACGCTAAAATTTCCTTAACCCCGTACTATAGGTGGGGCTAAATTGCCATTTGGCCCCACCTATAGTACGGGGTTAAGCTTAGCCCACTTTCTTTTTACACAGCGTTTTTGCAAAGTGGGCTAACCCCACCTTTAGTACGGGATTATTTGGCCCTGCAAAAAAGCAGGGTTATCCTAGCAAGGGTTAGGGTTGCAATTTTGGGGTTTTACATTAGGTTATATAAGGGTAAGGTTTAAGATAGGGTTTAGAATAGGGTACAGTGTTAAAGGGATGGTCCGAACTGAAAGTATGTATAGCTTAATAAATAAAGTAGAAATCACTGAGCAAAATGCCGAAAATTCCATCAAAATTGGATAGCAAATAACAAAGTTATTGAATTTTAAAGTTTAGCAATATTTTGTGAAAACAGTCGTCATGAATATTCATTAGGTGGGCTGATGATGTCACATCTCCACTTGTTCTTTTGTATTTTATTATATGAAATTGGGTTAATTCATTTTTTCCCTCCAAGAACTAGAAAAACTGGATTGACAACTGATTTAGTGCATTAGTTATTTATTTGTGCAACTTATTTCATTATAATTGAGACATATTATTCACACAAGTATGAAATAATGAAAAAAATGTGATCTTATGTAAGAACATAAGAAAACGGAAAGTGGAGATATGACATCATCAGCACACCTAATGAATATTCATGACGACTGTTTTCACAAAATATTGCTAAACTTTAAACTTCAATATTAAACTTTACTATTTGTTATCCGATTTTGATGAAATTTTCAGCATTTTGCTAAGTGAGCCCGGACCATCCCTTTAAATCCAGAGTTAAATTTGGTCATTCCATTAATGTGTGGAAATTGCCTCGGAGCGATTGTCACCAGAGCAAATGTCATGGAACCCAAATTTCTGACCCGTTACCAAAGCTAAAAGAAAGGCTTCAATTGTAATGTAGGACAAAAGCCAAAGAAAAAAAAATGTTTGGGTGTCGTTATAATTTTGAGGCCATTACGCTCTTGACAATGCAGCCAATGAATTCGTTGAAATTAAATATTATTACATGAACTTACACTTTTCTAGCGTTATTACAAAACAATGGGCTCGAATAACTTTATTTTTGTAGCTAGCTTTAATATCACTTTGGAAAAAGTTGTAAACATTAAGCCCTTTGTTTTAATACTCCCCCATGGACAGGTTCGAATGTCTGTACTTTTTACAGGTAAGCCGAGTTCATTGTTTCTCTGTCAAAAAGTAAAGAAAAGAAAAGAAAAAAAGATTATCAGCTTTAGAGACCGAAACTCCCGATGACGAGGGGTGTAGTAGTTCTGGAGTTGGCTTTGTAATCAGAGCCCCTGAGTTCGAATCTCACCACATAAGCATCCATTGACAAGGCGTTAATCCACTCTTTGCCACTCTCCACCCATACGTTAAAGTGGATATCCCAAAGGATGCGAAAGCCTAATATGTTTAGCGATTGAGTTTGGAAGTTCTAGTTAGAATGCTCCCCAGGGAGTGGAGATAGTGCATGAGCTCTGTAATATTACCTCCGACTGACAAATTATTTTAGGCCTCGTGCTACATAAAAGAAGAATTGTAAGAATTTTTTCACATATTTAGTTGTTCATGACTCTAAAGATTATTTGCAGATGAGAAATCGCCAGTTTGATGTGAGAAATAACTGGTATAGAATTGTTATGTAATTTAAGAAGGAAAGGATGTGCTTGATATCTCAATTAAGTTGTGTTTCAACACTCCTTCAATGGTAATATGTGACAGTGGGTGATTTTTGATGAGGCAGACAAATTCTCAGTATTTTGAAATGTACATCAAGGACATCAACTCGGTTACTTATTCATGTTATTAGCCGGAATGATAGCCAACCTACAAAGGCAAAGGGGTCAGATTTTTTTGTTATCATGTTATTAACATTCCAACCATTATCATCATTATCAGTATTATCATCATATAATCACTATCAGTATCATTATTGTTCTTACTAGTATTACAGTAATTTTTATTATAATTATAAACATTATTATCATTATTATTATTATTAGTAGTAGTAGTAGTTGAAGTAGAAGTAGTACTAGTAGTAATAATAGTAGTAGTAGTACTGTAGTAGTAGTAGAAGTAGTAGTAGTAGTAGTATTAGTAGTAGTAGAAGTAGTAGTAGTAGTAGTAGTAGTAGTAGTAGTAGTAGTAGTAGGAGAAGGAAGAGGAGGAAGAGTAGTAGTAGTAGTTCTAGTTGTAGTAGTAGGAGTAGTAGTAGTAGTAGTAGTAGTAGTAGGAGTAGTAGTAGGAATAGTTGTAGTAGTAGTAGTAGTAGGAGTAGTAGTAGGAATAGTAGTAGTAGTAGTAGTAGGGGTGGTAGTAGTAGTAGTGGTGGTAGTAGTAGTAGTAGGGGTAGTAGTAGTAATAGTAGTGGTAGTAGTAGTAGTAGTAGTAGTAGTAGTACTAGTAGTAGGAGTAGTAGTAGCAGTAGTAGTAGTACTGTAGTAGTAGTAGTAGTACTGTAGTAGGAGTAGTAGTAGTAGTAGTAGTTGTAGTAGTAGTAGTAGTAGTAGTAGTGGTGGTGGTGGTGGTGGTGGTGGTGGTGGTAGTAGTAGTGTCGTTATCAATACTAGTATAAAGACTGATAAAATTGATGAACAATCATTTTCGTCTAACATCTCGTTCCCACCGCAGTGCGATCCTTTGCGAAATCCATGATTGGCATTTTCGTAACTGATCGCGAAAATCCATTTTTGTACCATTCAAACTTTGTCTACGATCAATACGACTGCCACGACTAATATATTACGATCTGACAAGATCACTACCACTACTCCACGATAAAGTACGCTGTTTGAATCATGACGAAGATCGTGACAACGGGAACTAGGTATGAGATATATATAACTATTCATCATTAATTGATTCACATGTCATCAAACCGACAACACGTTAACTTTCCAAGCAGACCAACGTGGAATATATAGCACATAGATTTTGGCACTTTCAGATTCTAGTGATATTCTTGTGGGTGTTACCATGGTAACACACATCTCTTTAAAATAACACTCACGTGACTCTGGTCAGTTAACGAGAATCTGAAGTCTCGTCGAAGTACAAGTCGAGCATGACCGCAAATTGTGCGCCCCCCCCCAAAAAAAAAACAATACAAAAAACCCCGAATCGATGCTTTGTAGATAGAGTCTCCGTGGTAAATGCCAAAACCCTCTTCATAATACAATTAATATCACAACGAGCAGCTGAGAGGCTTTTGTCGAAAGTTGGTGGACTAGGACAGCAGATCGTTGGAAGATTTGCACCGAACGAACAACTGCAAATATGTCGTTGCCCAGAGTCAAGAGTTTCCGCTGCTGTCCCGGTCCATCAACTTTCGACAAAAACCTCTCTCCACTGTGATTTGACTAGCATTTTTAAGAGAATTGGTGCGTTGTAGAAAGTGTCCAGTATTATTGCTGAGAACAGTGAGTGAGAACAGAAGAGAATGGATAGAAAGGAACCCTATCCCGATATGTAAGTAATATTAAAATGCATGAATGTCAAGTTTTAATGGTTCATGATGCCTAAAATATTTTATTTTCAGGAACAGAATGTGAAATGCATTATCTGTTGATATTTACTTAATGTACAAGAAAATAATTTACATAGATAAAATTAATCAAAATGTCACTTGAATTGTTTTATTTTTTTATGATACACGTGAAGCTGCTTGCATATGTCACAAATATTAATAATTCTAATAACTTGTTAAATCTTTGTTGGATTTTCCTCAAGCCTTCACCAATGTTTTTTTCCCCCTCTAGTTTCACAATAAAACTTTTGTTACGGTTAAATTCTCCCTTTCACAAGCTTAAAAAGCTAGAGGCGAGAGACAGATAGGATCGGTGTAGAGTTTAGTTTAAGGGAGGCCAACCTCCCCCAAAAGTTGTTTTTAGAGGAAAAAGACAAGTAGATAGGTCGGGGGGGGGGGCACTTCCATTGACGAGTGGATGCCATGCGCGACCATGGAGTCTCAAAAAGCACCCTAAACAAGTATTTTTCATATTCTGAAAATGCACCCCTTAACAAGTATTGGCGTGTGAAACCATACCCTTAACAAGTATTGGAGACAAAACAATACTCTTGGCAAGTATTCCCTGAAATGAACCCTTAAACAAGTACAGCGGTATTTTATTGTTATGTCACGGGTCCGTCGGTCGTCAGTTTTACCTTTACACATCATGTACGGCCCAACAGCTCGCACAAATCGGACTCTAAACACGTACTGTTGGGGCAAAAAGGACATCCTTTATAAAACATATTAATTTTGTTTTATCACCCCGGCAAATCTGACCCTAAACACGTATCTTTCCTAGCGAAATAGATACCCTTTTTTCATTATTTTAGTGTTTTTGACACCCTTATCACGTTACGTACGTGAAGTGCCCTATCTTGAAAAAGACACCCTTTTTACTGTTTTCTTTGGGTTGCGCATGGTATCCACTCGTCAATGTAAGTGCCCCCCCCCCCCCCGGAGATAGGTGAACGTTGAAGAAAATCGAACAACCAATAGGAAATTTATGATTTTTTCATAAATGTCGTAACAATTGGTACTATGGCGACATCAAATTGGCCACATTGGTGATGTTGAAATGGTGTTAGACCAGGACAACTTTTCCATTTACTCTCGTACCATGTAATTTCTTTTCAAGGGTTTTGCTTCAAATCGTATCTTTCTTTCATGAGGACATATACAACATGCCACTATATAGTGTTACATCTTGATCTTGGTCGATGCCACAGGAGAATCCCTGATAACATAGCCTATGGTAAAGTTGTCTCCACCACGTACTTGGTTTAATTTACTTACCCACTTGCTATATTGAAATTAAAATATAGGTTTCCCGCTCAATTTCGTAAAAATTTCAACCGATTTAATGATGTAATAATTCAATTTGCAACTAATTTGAATGTCCTATGAGATCAACATTTAAATAGCCAAATACTTAATTCAATTTGATTCTATTGGTACGCGATTTCACGGTTATCCCATTTAAACATGAATAAAGGACAATCAAATTAAAATAGCTGAAGAAGTGTTTTAAAATTCCCAGCGGTGCCCTCCTTGCGAACGTTTAGGAATTCAAATTCATTAATATGCAATCGCCTATAGCATATGGACAGTGTTTTTCGTTGTTGTTTTTATACTTCTTTTGAATAATTACGAAAATGGGTTTTATTTCTAGTGGAGGTTTACAATTTTACTGAAATGTATCACCCATCTGACAACCTATAATCGGAACAACAACTCGTTTTTGTTCCACCTTCATAACTATGGACTGTGACCAATACCATGTTTCTCGTCCCTTCCCAAAAAAGACATGATATACAATTATGTAAAATAAAAAAGAACAATATGATGAAGAAAAAAATACATATTCATTGTCATAGGTCATCCACCCACTCACTGGTGGATCCAAGGGGAAAACAGCCGGCTCGTGCCCCCCCCCCCTTGAGAGGCACAATTATTTTTTTTTCGTTGACGAAATGCCCTTAGTCTTTGGTTAAAAACCTTTTTTGCTCGTCAAATTGTGCCCTAGCTCCCTTTTGGGAAATCCTGAATCCGCCCCTGTATCCACTCATCAATACCGTTTACAACCATATCCTATAAGTGTTACATGAATTATGTCTTTATCAAACATAATGGGATGAAATAATTTTAACTGAAAAGATCAGAAAAAAATAGAAAGAAAGTGAAGTTTGGAAAGAAAAATTGTACAACGTAATAAAAATTGAAGACAGAAACATTTTATCTTAATTTGGACGTTTAAAGTGCAAATATGTGTTCCGATAAATTAAATTGAAAAATGGCATTTTAGGCGAAATTAAACGATCAGTTTGTCGTCGCGAAATTAAATGACAACTTTGGGCCATTAATTTGAACGAATTTCTCTCGAAATTGAATTTCTACAAAATTCAAAGGAATCATATAGAACCGAATTGAATGCTAAATAAATGAAAATGAACGATGTGTGCAAAGGATTGACAAAATATTCCGAATTTGAACGTCTTTTCATTGATTTAAATGCAAATCTGATGAAATTTGACGGGAAAACCTATATTATTAGAAATCTCAATTTTAAAACAGTCATAACTCTCGTATTGCTTGTCTGATTTCTTTCAAATTTTCAACATCCTGCATATTCTATTTAAAGTGATTGGTTAACATTGGTTTGACTTTTAAAAAATCTTAGCTAGAAGGTCACACTTGTCACCTGTGTCTGTGATATGTTACAAAAATGAAGCCCAGAAAAAATTTCGTTCGAAAATAATTATTTAGTGCTTAAAAAATTGAAATATAAAGTCACCGGAAACACCATCTTAATTTCATCCCATACACTTATGTGTACTATTTAGGGGTCTATAAGATGCCTATTTACAAAATCGGTGTTTGCCTTGTAGTTTTAGCTTTTCATTCTCAATAATGGTTGTTTTCAGGGTTTATTAGTTCTAATACATGCATTTGTACACATGTTTCATCTTGGTTTGAGAATTTTTTGAATCGGTTGCTCACAAAGTTAAACAATACCTTTAACTTATTTTTCTCCTCTTTATTTCATTTTATTGTCTTTTCCACTCAGGCAAGGTTCCCATTTACAGACGCCGAGTTTCTTTGAAATAGGTTTCCTGACGGGGTATGATTTGAGCCCCCCTTATTTGAGATTCTAGCACTGATCTCATGAAAACACGAAAAACTACAGTTATATGGCACAGTGAACTTCGATCTAATTTTGCGCGTGTAATATTATGTGCGATTATTGAAAACACGCTTTAAAAAGCGGACCGGCAAAGTTTGTACACTGGACAATCGCCTTGACCTCAATTTGACGCTGATTTTCGGACAAAAATGGAAATCATAATAATTGCAATATCCTTGAACATTTCATTTCGATCGCAACAGGGGGCTCAAAATCTGGATAATCATACGGCCAGAACGACAGGCAGGCTATGGAATTGATGGATTGTCCGGGACAGACCTAGGAAAGAGGGCCACGGCAATTGCGAGTGGTCAGGTCGGATGGTCATCGTTGTTACTAGTGACCACTAGGCCAACAAAGAAACAGGCTAATTTGTGGGTCAGAGAAACATGATTTGGCGGGGTACGCGATACAGTTTTATATCAGCTTATCAGCTTCAGGTACCCTGGTAAAACTGTGATACAGTTTTATGAAATGAAGACTTGTCTGGTTTGGAGAAATATTCCTCCAAATCTTCAAAAACTGGGACAGAAGGTGAAGGCGTTAAAGGGCTACCGTGACGCCCGGCTGAAAATGAATCTATATCTAAATAAAAAGTAAAAATCACAGAGCGAAACGGCGAAATTTCATCAAAATGGGATAACAAAATAATAACCAACTCATTCAACTGTAAAATTTTGAAATATTTTGTGAAAACAGTTACATGCACTCCGTCGTGAGCAGTGGGCTGAATATGTCACGACCCCACTTCCCCCTTTTTACATTATTACTTATTTCATATTTTTTGTATTTATATGTTTTATTGGGTCAACGCTGACCAAAAATAAACAAAAATAACAAATCATACATAATTGAAATATTTACAGGTACTTATTTCATATTTTCACGTACGAGTGTATAGCACATGTCTCACTTCTAATGATTATCGTAAACATTAATCAATTTTTTTTATAATTCTTGGTGGAAAAATGATAAACATGATTTCATGTAAACAAAGGAATAAGTGGGATATGACTTAATCATCTTGTTCATTGCGACTTAAAGGTCAAGTCCACCTCAGAAAAGTGTTGATTTGAATCAAGAAAGAAATCATACAAGCACAATGCTGAAAATTTCATCAAAATCGGATGTAAAATAAGAAAGTTATGACATTTCCAAGTTTCGCTTATTTTTAACAAAATAGTTATATGAACGAGCCAGTTACATCCAAATGAGAGAGTCGATGATGTCACTCACTCACTATTTCTTTTGTTTTTTATTGTTTGAATTATCAAATATTTCAATTTTTACGAGTTTGATGATTAGGACCTCCTTGCCTGAAGCACAAAATGTTAAAGTAATGGAATTCCACGTGTTCAGGGAGGAATAAAACTTCATTTCACATGACAATGACGAGAAAATCAAAATATTTCATATTTCATATAATAAAGTACAAAAGGATTAGTGAGTGAGTGATGTCATCAGTTCCCTCATTTGCATACCGACCGAGATGTGCTTATAACTGTTTAGTGAAATGAAGCGAAACTTTAAAACGTCATAAGTTTCTTATTTTACATCCGATTTTGATGAAATTTTCAGTGTTATGCTTGTTGAATTTTTCTCTTTTTATTCAAAATAAGTTTTTGTTTTCTCTGAAACAACACTGTAAAAACTGTGGTGTTAAAACTGACACCAATTGGTGTTAATAGAGGACCACACCCTGAGGTCTAAAATTACACCCTAAAGATTGAACATAACACCAAAGAGTGTAAATGTATATAACAACCATAGTTGTTGTACATAATAACACCTATTGGTGTAAAACTATAACACCACCTATTTAACACCGGTGTAAAATAACTGGTGTGGTCCTCCATGTACACTGGTTAACACCACATTTTTGCTGTGAATGCAAAACTTTAAAATGTCATAACTTTGTTATTCCTTGTCCGATTTTGATGAACTCTTCAGTATTGTGTTCGCCTGATTTAAATTTATATGTTCACATTACATTATTATAGCCTGTAGTATCACTTGAAAATAACTTTGGATATCTGATACACTTTTTTTCGTACACATGCTTATCATTACGAACAAAAGGTGTACTTTTTCTTGAAGCGCCATTTTAAAATTGGGAGCATTAGCCTCAAAAAGGGGACCATTGCACACGGTTAGGCGATTGTAATTCTAAGAATAACATCCTATACCTTAATTCCCATGATTACATAATAACAATAAGGGATCTGGCCTCTTAACGTGCAGATCGATTGGCGAGTTTGGATGAATATAGCTACAAGATTGGACGAATTATTGTATCAAGTTAAAAATAACTTTGGTAGCCCCTACTTAAAGCCACAATTCTCATAATCACAAAACAACAATAGGTGATACAGTTTCCTGAAGTGCAGATTGCTCAAGTTTGGAGCCGGAAGGTTCGACGTTAATTATACTGATAAAAATAACTTTGGTTAACCCCTACTTATAGCCATAATTCCTATAATTACATAACAACAATACGTGATACAGTTTCTTGAAGTACAGATAGCTGAAGTTTGGAGAAATACACCCAAGCCTCAAGAAATACGAGAAAAGTGTTCAAGGTCTGAGGGTAATAAATAATAACTTTTCTAAACCCCTGCCTGCACCCTTTATTCGAAACCCACTCTTGCATAATAATAAGCTGTACATTTTAGGTTTCTATTCCGTTCATTTTAATGGTCGTTAACCTATAATATGAAAGCCTTTCTAAAAAGGGGAATTTCTGTGGAGTTCCCAACGGTATAAAAGGACAAGTCAATCCAAACACACAATTGATTTGAATAAAACCATGAATTAAACAAAAAATAAACAAGCGTAACGCTGAAAATTTCATCAAAATCGCATGCAAAAAATGAATTTATGACATTTCAAATATCAAGCTTTGCTTCAAATATTCACATCCTAATCCGTATAACGAAAACGAGGGGACTTATGATATCACCCACTCAGTAGGCCTATTTCATTTGCATTATTTTGATATTTTAACTTTCTCCTCATTGTCAAGTGAAACATTTATCCCGAACATGCAGAAGTCCCAGTGTTTTAACACCATGTGGCTCGGTCAAGCTGGCATCTTTATTGTCAACATTTAATGTGGAAAAGTTGAAATATTGTATAATTCAAACAAAAACAAAACAGTAACAACTCTCTCATGTGAATATCAGTGAGCTGTGCACAGATTTTTTTTTATGATAAGCCAAACTTTTAAATGTCATAACTTTTTTTAACATCCGATTTTGATGAATTTCTCAGCGTTCTGCTTGTTTGATTTGATTCAAATCAACATTTTTCTTGGGTGGACTTGACCTTTAAACTACATGCAGAGCATTGATTCTATTGATCTTGAAAATGTGTCTAATACTGTTTTCAACTTCCTGCTTTAGTATCTTATTTTTTTTCTTCAAATAATTCCCGACCCCGTAGCCTACCGTACACTCACTCTCCAGAGAATAAAAATTAGCTCCAATTATTTTACATCCGATTTTAATGAAATGTTTAAAGCTATGTTTGTTTGATTTTTCTCATTTTATTAAATTCTACCTTACGTTTTGTTGGACTTTCCCTGTAAACTTCCGTCCTATAAGTGAATGATACATGATATACGGCTGTAAAAAAAAACCAATGTGTGCATGCGCGCGCGCGCGCGCGCGCACACACACACACACACACACACACCCTGTATTGCAATGTGACAAACGAGGACTCACTAATCATAACTTGCCAAAGTGAGGACGTATGTTTGCAATCTTATACAATGATAAATTTGATATTAATCCACAATCCACCAACCGGGCTCATTTTCGGACATAATAACGTGAGCATAGAGTGTATAGTTCGCTACCCGGGGACACTTAATACCGAGCCCTACACACACATTTTGAGTTTAATTGACCGAACGGGGACTTTTAACAAATCATGAGTTGATACTACACGAGTCTGTTTTAAAAGAGATGAGGAATTGATTGGCACGGATATATGAACCGGGGACGTCCTCGGTTGATGGGTAAAAATTGGACTAAAATTGTCTCAATTTACAAACTCACCCTCATAAACACGCAAACATCGTCTACCTCGTATGTTGGTGTAGTACAAACCTCGCATGGTATTAAATGGACAGGCACGGCATTTCATAGACAATTCACACCGTTGCTGTGATTTCGTACACAATGAAATATAAACGATAGGCCAAAGAATGACAAAACACATGAAAAATACATGTACAAATCATTTATTTTGACAGATCGGCAAGTATACACATATATATATATATACTTTAATCAGTATGACAGGATACATTTAACATTCATTTCGATATAATATACATTTTACAAATAAAATAAGTTTTGTTTCTAAATAATCATGACCATAAATCTATTCAATACTAGTTTATTAAGTTTTTATAAACTGGTATATAATATAAATTTCTTATTGTATTTCTTCTCCCTGTTCAAGAAATTTATTAGCTTTCATATGACATTAGTTTGTATTGGCACATAATCTGCGGTGCGGATTTGGCTGGGAATTCGTGGAATTTGACTCCAGAGCAGGGAAAATGCGCCTTGATTTCTTCTTATTCTTTTTTTTTTTTGGGGGGGGGGAGTTTATCTGCGGTGCGGATTTGGCTGGGAATTTGTGGGATTTGACTCCAGAGCTGGGAAAATGCGCCTTGATTTCCTCTTATTCTTTTTTTTTTTTGGGGGGGGGGAGTATGCGTGAAATAACACGATGTAGCTGGTAGAGAGTGCTCAAGACACACTATCACGGCAAAACGTATTTGACACAACATTGAGAGATAATGGAGAAAAGTATGAATTTGTGTACAAAATATAACGAGAGCTATAGTTCTATAAACCTGCAATTCTGAAGCAACATTGTAATTATTTAAGGATCACTATGGAATGTAGACCGAGACTTTCTGACATATTTCGTAACCAAGTTAAAAAAAAAACTTTTTTGTTTAATCGCTCTACTCTCTCTCGCTCTCTCTCCCAATTCATTGACATGGAATTTTTTCTCAGGTTTCATCCTCCCTAATAATTATTAATATATATTGCAATATAAATACAATTTAAAGGTTTACATTTAAACCTCGTGTGACGTGACTCATAATAGATTTTTAGCAACGCTTTGTGAATATTTGGAACAAACTGTAAAAGTGTGCTGAAGGTTATGCCTGCAAACATTCACCTAGCAAAAGTGCACATTAATGATTGCAGTAACCTAAATGTACTAAAATTGATTCGGAAAATATGGCGTCATCCCTCTACTTTTATTCTATTATTTTTTCGTTTTGTCTTGTTCTGTGAGTTATCCTGTTCTTTTTAATCTATTCAGTAAATCTCCGTAGGCAAATAGCAACCATTGCGTCTCTCTCTCTCCCTCTCTCCTCTATTCTCTTCCTTTAGGGGAATTCACATTATACAAGCTATGCTTTTTAGTGAATCCCCCATTTCCACAGATACTTTTTTTCTATCCTAACTATATATTATTTGTCTATAAAATATTTTGTATTTTATTTTTATATGTTAGTTATCATGATTATTATTAATGTATTGTAAATATTTGTTATAATCTATGAAAATGATTTGTATCAATATTTGTTATTTCTGTTGGAAATAAAACTGAATCTGAATCTACTTTATTATGCATAGCGATCATGCAAACTACTGCATATTAAGTTTCTTTCTGCGAGCATCAATGAGTCTGAATTCGATTCATCATCATAAGGAAGAAGTAGGTGACCATGTAGTGCTCTGATCTGATTTTGTTTACTTCATTTCCATGACGATTTTCTTGCAGCCCGCTGATGAGAGAAGATCAAGGTACTTATGTGGGACGTCTTCTAAAGCTATCGATGTCACGACTGGTGGTCTGAAAGAATAATGGTGGAATAAACAGAAATACATTGCATGGTATACTGGGAGCTGATGAGTTTACAAATAACCCCCATGGTGGGGGCTCCATCCGTGATCAGCGCTGCCCCCGCCCCCACCACGTTACATAGGTGAAACTGCGCTCAGTAATGCACCCCTGGACCCTCCCAGAGATATAACATATAAACATCACTGGGCTTGAAACTAATTGAGACTAGTATGCAACTCCTGGGGCCCGTCTTACATACAAATGTGATCGATCCGATCAACCATAACTATGGAAGGTAAATGACCTCAACATCTAAAATGGATGTTTGTTCAAAATATTTTCTAGAAATGCTGTATATTCATACATTCATTCATTGCTTTCTTGAACATTTAGTGCGCTTCTCATTTTTCACTAAGGATGTAACGCAAATTTTCTGTCGAAAAAATATGACATTGGTGGATTTTCATACCATTTCAGCTTGATCGGATCAATCGTAGCTCTTTGTAGACGAGGCCCCCCCGGGGGGGGGGCACTTACATTGGCGAGTGGATACCATGCGCGACCAAAAAAAAAAACACGTAAAAACGATGTCTTTTTCACGATAGGGCACGTTACGTACGTAACGTGATAAGGGTGTCAAAAACACAAAAATACTGAAAAAAGGGTATCTATTTCACTAGGAAAATTACGTGTTTAGGGTCTAATTTAGGAGATGATAAAACAAAATTAAAATGCTTTATAAAGGATGTCCTTTTTGCCCCAGCACTACGTGTTTAGAGTCCGATTTGCGCGAGGTGTAAAAGGTGGGGTCGTACTAAACCAAATAAGGTAAAGCTGACGACCGAAGGACCCGTAACAATAAAACATTCCTGTACTTGTTTAGGGGTTCATTTCAGGGAAGTTTGCCAAGAGTATCGTTTTGTTTCCAATACTTGTTAAGGGTAGGGTTTCACATGCCAATACTTGTTAAGGGGTGCATTTTCAGAATATGGAAATTACGTGTTTAGGGTGCTTTTCGAGACCTCATGGTCGCGCATGGTATCCACTTGTGAATGGAAGTGGCCCCCCCGGGACGAGGCCCAGATAGTGGTAGTTGGACAGATGCCCCCCTGGAAATTACAGTCCCCGAGAATTAGCAAGACATTAAAACATGTTTAATTTCTTAAGACTGCCTTCAAACTGTCCAATCTCAAAGTCTCCATCAATTGCAGAGATTTTTTTTCTGAGAGTCTCTCAAAGCTTCGCTACGACGGACTTGTCTCAGAAGCGTGGTCATGACTGACGGGACTTATTCGATAAGACTGGGGAGGCGTCCCTGAGACATCGTTGTGACTGGGGAGATGCGCTGGGAAAGCTTAGAGAGCGCAAATGTCTTGGAGACTTAATTGCAATTAACAAAAATTGAGACGTCGTCAAAGGCATGCAGTGTCTTCTTTTTAGGGGTTAAAAAAATGAGCTAAGTTACTTCGAAACATTAATTTTCACACATTTAAGTCTGAATATATACTTATATACATTGTTTATATACTTATACATTGTTTCAGAAATTTTGTTCCCCTTCTGAATTAACCCCTAAACTAAAGATAAAAGACAAATTGTCATGTACATTTTTTTTTTTCAATTTTAGATAGAAACAAAAATCATTCATACATTTCAAAAATCAATTTTAGATCAGAACTATGACATTTTGTTTCACAATATCTCATTTTATTCATTTAAGATTTCAAACTTCGAAAATGATTTATTGTCTTTCAATTATCTTCAATCAAGACCAGGCGCAGATCAAGGTGTGTGTGTATGTGTGTGTAGGGGGGGGGGCATAAGGGACGATTTTTCGTCGGGAAAAGGCTCCCGAAAGTGGTGGTGACCTTCGACTTTTTGTTAGTTTCGTTTTGCTCTGTCAGGTGATTTTTTTTAAAACCTGTATCTTTGATACATACTCACAACTTAAGAGTGGTCAAGCCCCTATATAGGACCAGTTAAAACCTCGTTTTCTTTTTAAACAATGAATAGACCTACACATACCAGACGCGGAGACAGTTCGGCCACATTCCTGAAACTTCATAACGCGACAAGGTAAACCACCAAGACAAAACCAAAAGGAGTCAAAAGAGAACAAATCCCGTTGCTTCTTGAAGACAGCTTACAGCCGATGTTTGGCATTGATGGGAACTTTAGGAAGATTCTTGATTTAAGAAGATACCACCCCCGGTGCTAGACAGATTTAAGACTTTGGTAACATTAACGCCCATAATTAGATATCTTCGAGACACCAAACAGAGACATGTTCACACGGGATTATTTCAATTCTAAAATACTACAATTCTCCTTTTGTGATTATTATTAACCATCGATTTTACCTGGTATAACCAATTGATTCCTGTACTTGCTGGGACCCGTCTTACAAGGAATGACAATATTGATTTAATCAATCTCAACTGTATGGAAATCCATCATTTTTTCCACAGGAAATTTCCACGATCTCCTCGGTAAAGAGAATCACACTTAATCTTTAAGAGAAAGATTTAAGTATGTAAAATATTTTGAACAAATTTGCATTTCAGATGTTGATGCTGCTGGCCGTCCCATAGTTGCGAATCAATCGTAACTCTTTGTAAGATGGGGCCCAAGAGTGGATATTTCTGTGATGGGGTGCATATAGATCACTGACCATTTTATTACAATCAGAGGGTCATGTGTTCGAATCCCACTGCGGCCTAAATTAGTCTTGCCAAGGCGTCAATCCGTACTTCGCTACTCTCCACCCAGGAGCTTAAATAGGTACCTGGTATGATGCGAAAGCCGACGCAGAATGCCTGGAAATTATGGAGTTTGCTGGAGTGCTCCCCCAGGAAGTGGATAAAAGCATATATCATATAAATGTGGACAAACCAGGATCCGATGACTGGGGTAAAAGTTATTAGAGACGTCGCGTCGTTGCAATGTATTAAGTGTTATTTTAATCAAAACCAGCATTTACTGATATTCACTTACTTTTCAGTTATCAACTACCGATCAAAAGGAGTCGACATGCTAAAACACACACAGTTTTACATCGAAACGAGGAAGCATTTAATATCAAGTTGAAATTCTGCTTTGCTTCTGATATTAACATACCATTACTCTTTTATTATAATGAATACCCACAAAGCTTTATCGCTATTAGACCAGTCAAGTTAAACTAAAGCCATGTGAATGTAGCTACAGTCCAGACTCCAATGACATAGAAAGAACAAAATCCGGTCATCTTTTCAAATGAAATAAAAAGACATAGTCCTTGCAAGTACCAATGTCAGACAGCTTAATCCACGCCTATTTAATGGTTGGTATTTGGTATCAAAGAATGAAATTCCATTATGGCGACCTTACTTAAGGACAGTCATACTATTGTAAATTGAAAATAATGTAGATATTTGTGGCTGGCATGGGATAAACTACTAACATTTCTCTTACATGAATCACTTTTATATTATTGTCAATACTATCATAATCATTAATATATCACTATTATCATGACTTATAATCATTTTGATCATCTTAATCATAATCAACATTATCATACATTTATCATCATCAAGAGTATCATTACGGTCATCAAATACAAAGGTTAGCAATTTATTTCAAATTAAAAGAACTAAAACTGTTAGGTCCCATTTGTCGCCCATGGCTGTAACAAAAAAAATGACGCCCTGAAGCAAAGGAAAAGAAAATGCACCTGAAAAATCGAAAAATCATTGTTTAGTATACTTAAGAAAAGGTGAAAGAGTGAAGTGACCGCAAACACCATGGCCCGGTGGGTGTTTCGTGAAAGTACAATATTTAGTCAGTGCTGACAATTTCAGTGAAATCCTTGGTTTCGATTGGCTGAAAGGCACTGGCTCTGACTGTTAGTATGGTAACTGTCGGAGAAAGACAACTTTGTCAGTGGTGACAAAATTCATGAAACCGTCCCTTGTATTCTACAGGCAGGTCAAACTTACACTCCGGTTTAAAGTTGTGGTTTAAGTATGGATACTCAAGTGTATCCTAAATCACTAACAGTACAGATATAATATTACAGCTTATTTGGCACACAAATCATTTGTAATAACTGTCTAGGAAGTACAAATAGATGATTGTCTTCACTGAAATTTGTCATCTCTGTGGAATGGCTCAGAAAGACCCCTCAAAGAACTCTGAAAGACTGATGTATATTTCTTGTCTTCCTGGTCTTAGACTAGTCCCATAGAGATCTTTCAGTGGTCTTTCAGATATCTTTTATGCAACAAGTAATTTTTCAGATTCTTTCCATGGACTTTGCCTGGTCTTTCAATAGTATTTCAACCATCTTTCAATGACAGTGATCACCGCAAAAATCTTGAGAGTCTGCCGAAAGATCATTGAAAGTCAAGACCTTTGAAAGTTCATTGAAAGACTACTGAAAGACCATTTTCCTGAAAGACCACTGAAAGACCATTTTCCTGTAAGACCGTTGTGAGACTGTTTTGAACCGCTTCAAAAAGTTTTGGAGCCCATGAAGACCTCTGAAAGATCAACCAGAATTCATGGTCTTTCAAAGGTCTTTCAGCGGTCTTGGTCTCTGTGGAATGAGGGTTTTAGAGTTAGGATTCTACTCAAGTGTTTGGTTCAGAATAAAAGATATAAAAATCATGGTTTATTTAGTTTTAAAGGTAAAGGTTTTATATATGGCTTAGCGCGCAGATTTTCCATCGTAGCGATTGTCGCCCGAGCAAATGTCATGGAACCTTCTTAATACCCTGCATGACAATTATTCTTGTATGAACCTTTCATTATTTCAATCAACCTTTAATACCGGAAGACTTGAAGCATCGTGCTCTTTAAAAATAGCCCAAAATATCTTTCAGAACAATAACAATGTTCTTCACGAACAACGCGTGATTAGCTTGGCCTTTATATTCATTTCAACTGTGTTTTATTTTGGGATTGTTGACGAACCAGGGGCCGGGTAGATCATGTAGATGGTACTGATCATTACACTCTATACATTGTTGATATGGAAGACTTTTAAAGAGAAGTGGCCCTCTTTTGAAAAGGTCTTCAATCCTCTTTTGGGTTGCTTTATGATTGCATCGTTTCTTAACAAGTGGCAATCACTTGAACAGAAAACAAATTAAGTTAAGAAATTTCAAAGTTATATACCCAGTTGTTGTATGTCCGGACAGTTTGTGTGTCCGGACGATCAATTTTAGATAGTCATTTGGAAAAATTTACAGGGGAAATTTTATCAATTTTTAGTACAAAATGTCAGGAAACATTATAAAGTGCGTATCAAAAACAAGTTAACACTTCGAAAAAGCCCTAGGAATTAACAAATATACAACATGTGGGTAATTTTTCCACATATGTTCTTGGGTTTGGGTCTCATCTATCCAATGAAAGTAAAAATTTTGACAGAATGTTACACTTAAAGATAAATTCCAGTTTTGGTAACGATCTCAAAATGACTTTTGACAGAATCTGATATAATGACCACCCAAGTGTCTGTTTGTATGAATAAAAAATATGTGCCAAAGGATTCTGGAAGAAATTGTGTAATTGCTGAGAAATAAGCAAAATAAGCGCGGATTCGGTCACTTCCGTCGGGTCTTTATTCCAGCAATATTAATACACTGTCCCACGTGTGCCTATCTGTGTTGGTGATCTTCTGTGTGAACATTTTTCAGCGTAGATTTCAAGATTTCACAAAGTTCAGCTTATGTAAGTGTACCAGATCTAGATCCTCGATTACATTCTGACAATTAAGCCTGGTTTTACAGACTTTCTCTTGAAATCAGTGTTTACTGCAACTACTGGCATTTCTCTTTAAGTGAGCACTGCCCATTTTTGTAAAGCTCGCAAAAATCTGTTTGCGCAGAAATGCTCGTTTTCACGCTGTGTCAAGGGGAAAAGGCAAAATCTACTTTACCTTGCGAAACATTACTCATACATTTCCCTTGCACTTTGAGTCAATTGAAATAAAACGGAGCATGCAAGCATTTTGTAACAATTTGCCACCAAAATTAACTTTTTAACACTTAGTAAGCACAACCTTTACCCTTTTTTGGGGCCAGCTGGATCTGAGGACATAACTTAATTTAAACAAAAGCTTATATCAGACAACTCCAACATTTTTTCACTAAGTATTTATCACTCAAAGTGGGTTTGCATTACACTTTTCATTTAATACTTGTTTCTTCACACTTTTCCCAAGCTTGACAATCATTAACACAATGAAAATCAAGCCTAAGCCATTTCATGAAAATCACAGCTCAGAGTAAAGCAAATTTCGTCACGATGGCCTCTTTGTGTGGGGGAGTGGGATGGAGTGCAATGGCACTCTTCGAAGTGTTTTGGGGCAAAGAAAGAAGTTAAAAAGTTAAGAAAATATCTTCAAATCAATTTTACTAGTTAAATTCCATGTGTTCTTCATGATTAAAGTCTACTTTCATTCGCATAACTATTTCAAAGTTCTGCGCAAATCATTTTCACTAACTTTTCAAAAGTACGTGGTGCTCACTCAAGTGGAAATATTTTTCGACAGTTATATCGTCATTTGCTTGAGTGGATCTGTACCAATGTTAAAATGTGGAAAAATCTTCAGGAAATTCCAAATGTATAATTTTACAGGACTTTTTCTAAGTGTAAACTTTTTTTGATACGCACTGTTGAGAACAAAATAGAAGATGAACTATTGAATTCGTATTTTTAGTGAAATCCAAAGACAAAAAAAGAAGGCTTCAAAATATAAAGTGTCCGGATACCCGACCCCCATCCTACATTACATTTCTTTGATATGCAATGGGTAGAATTATGATGTCATCATCCTACTAGATTCAGGGTTGCAAAGGACTGGAAACTTTCAGAACTTTTGTAAAAGACAACAACTTTAAATATACAGGGCGGATAGTGACACGCACTGACGGGTGGTCTATCACACGAGCTGAAAGCGATACAAGGTACAATGTAGATATATCGTGTAGAGAAAGAAGAAGGAAGAGAGAAAGAGCAGATGGATTTCATCATCTTTTAGCAGTAGCACTGTTATCGCTATTATTATTATGATAATTTACAACTCAGGGGCGGATCCAGGAATTTTTCTGAAAGGGGGAGGGGCCAAGGCCCAGTTACACGCACCGAAGGTGCCGGGGGGTCTGGAGGCCCTGTCTCAGAAAAAAAAATGAAAAATTAAACCTCTTATACGCGATTTCAGCGTTTCTGAGGTCATTCCCCGGGGGGGGGGGCCACTTCCATTGACGAGTTGATACCATGCGCGACCATGGGGTCTCGAAAAGCACCCTAAACACGTATTTTCCATATTCTGAACATGCATCCCTTAACAAGTAATGGCGTGTGAAACCCTATACCCTTAACAAGTATTGGAAACAGAACGATAGGGGAAGGCGGGGTAAGTTGAGCATAGGGGCAAGTTGAGCCACCAGCCCCAGGCCAATAATGAATGAGTGAGACATTGTGGTGGTGTCATATATTGATGACCCATAGCATAACGCCTAACCCCACCACATTGTTTTCCACTTTGAAACAAAAAGTAGTTTTTTAGAGGGAAAAGTATGAATTTCAGCCAAAAAAGTAAAAAAGAGTGTGAAATAGATAAGTGCTTTATACACACACACGTCTTTAAATATAGTAAAGACATGATAACAACATTGTTAGTCCAGGTATGGATCTTCATTCTTGTCATCGTCTTTTATATGATGGATGCATAATAAATGTGTGGATACAAAATTATGCACTAAGTTCGGACTGGGGTAAGTTGAGCCAAACAGCATGGGGCAAGTTGAGCCATGGTAATTCTCATGGTAATGTATCTTAAAAAACAAACAAACCATAAAAATCGATTGAAATGCAGGCTGAAAGGAGCAAATTTACATGACTGCTCTTTTCCTTTTAAAGGATGTTAGTATTTATAGAGAATTAGCAAGTGAAAAGACTTTAAACAAAAAATTGACATGCTGGTTCTCCCCCATACATTTTGTACATAGTTTTTGTGGCTCAACTTACCCCAGAAGGTGGCTCAAACTTACCCCATATATGGGGCAAGTTGAGCCATTTGACATCGGTTTTTCAAAGGTCACAGTAACTTTCAGTGTGGGGGTAGAAACTTATATGTAGGTGAAAAACATTTCCCAAGAATCAAATTTAAAGGCAAGGTACTTATTTCTACAATAGTACTAGACATATCAATTCTAACATGCAAAATGCAAAAAGTGTCACGACTTAATTACCCCGCTTTCCCCTACTGTTGACAAGTATTCCCTGAAATGAACCCCTAAACAAGTACAGGAATATTTCATTGTTATGTCACGGGTCTTTCGGTCGTCAGTTTTTACCTTTACACATCATTTGGTTTAGTACGAGTGTACGACCCCACCTTCCACACCTCGCGCAAATCGGCGCATATCGGACTCTCAACACTTAGTGTTGGGACAGAAAGGACATCCTTTATAAAACATTTTAATTTTGTTTTATCATCTCTGCTGCAAATTTGACCCTAATGTCCTGCCCTAAACACGTAACTTTCCTAGCGAAATAGATACCCTTTTTCAAATTATTTTATTGCTTTTGACACCCTTATTACGTTACGTACGTAACGTGCCCTATCTTGAAAAAGACATCCTTTTTACGCGTTTTTTGGTCGCGCATGGTATCCACTCGGCACTCTATGTAAAAAAAATATCGATTTCATAAGCAAAATGTGCGTTTTTATGACCTAAAGTTGATGCTAGGGGCGTGACTGAAATAGAAAAGTGACATTGTGGCCCCTTGCGGCACGTATTATAATACAGAATGTCTTTGACGGGCGCGTATGTGCGGTAGCGTGGTTTGCGTACACGTGCACCAACAGATTGCGGTGTCACTGCGAACGGGCCGAATGTTACGAGGCTGTAAAATAAAGTGAAAGCATAGGTATAATACTTCTTGCTTTACTTTCTGTTCTCAAAGAAATTCTCTCAATTTCAAAAGGACACTTTTTCTGCAGGCTGCCCCAAAACAGGGGTCCGGAGCGGGCTCGCCCTCTACCCCTGATATATGAGAATGCAATCGAAAGGCTATCAAACTGTTGATGGGGATAACAATATAAAACTATGAAACGTATACACATATGCCAAACCCGGGGGCCACTTACATTTACGAGTGGATACCATGCGCGACCAAAAAAAAAAAACACGTAAAAAGGATGTATTTCTCAAGATAGGCCACGTTAAGCACGTAACGTGATAAGGGTGTCAAAAACACAAAAATAATGAAAATAGGGTATCTATTTCGCTAGGAAAACTACGTGTTCAGGGTCAAATTTTCGGGGATGATAAAACAAAATTAAAATGTTTAATAAAGATGTCCTTTTTGTCCCAACACTAAGCATTTAGAGTCCGATTTGCGCGAGATGTGGAAGGTGGGGCCGTACTTAACCAAATTATGTGTAAAGAGAAAACTGACGACCGACGGACCCGTGACATTGCTGCACTTGTTTAGAGGTTCTTTTCAGGGAATACTTGCCAAGAGTATCGTTTTGTTTCCAATACTTGTTAAGGGTAGGGTTTCACACGCCAATACTTGTTGAGGGGTGCATTTTCAGAATTTGGAAAATACGTGTTTAGGGTGCTTTTCGAGACTAGACCATATGCATGGTCGCGCATGGTATCCACTCGTCAATGGAAGTGCCCCCCCCCCCCTCCTCGGGATGCAAAACCACACTTGTGATACAAGTTGACAACAAACACTCAGGTGCTACATTAACCTTCCCCCATTTTATGAATTGGTAGAGTCCATATAAAGCCTCCAACCTTGGGGTTTATTAATACAAAAACACCCTTCATAATAACACGTAGAACAAATAGTTGAACTCGTCAATGCCCTTTGACTGAAAACATCAATGTGGCTATGTTATTTATAGAAACATCTTTATATTTATAGGAACATCCTTATTGTGAAGCCAGTCATGGTAGATAACTTATTTCAATGCAACCTCGCCCACAATAAGTAATTTAAGCCGAGCTGTCAATATGAACATCCACTCTATACCCACTTCGCCTTTTGTAAAAATCAATGCGATACTGCTATACCATTGTATACAGTGGTGCTCAAAATTAGTGAACCCCACCACATACTTTATGTGTTCAAGTTCTGCCATGTCATAATGTCTGATGATAAAGGGCACACATGAGTATTACAGACCCCCATTCACTCACGTGTTATATCATAGCTCATCAAAAAATCATTGAAATCAATCCCTCGATAGATTTTGCTTTAATTCACTGACATTAGTCACAATTAACAGTACATTAAGACTTGATATGTAAATCAGGTACTTGCCCAGCTCAATCAAAAGTTAAATGGCCTGAAATAAGACTAACCATAATTTCGGCCAGTTCATTGCCACAAAAACCATAACTGCATTGTGGGTAATAATAATTGAAATGAAATACAAAAATGCAGTCTAGCCTCCCCAAACGCCTTAATTATGAAAGAGTATGAACGTAGCATTTTCTCTACCGTTTTTCTTTGATATACAAACATTTAATCTATTTTTAATGAATTATTTCAATCAATAAAGTCATGTGATCTTTACTTACGCCTGCCCGGCATGCTTTGCGCGCAGATGAATTACTCTCGTGTGCCCTATAATATAGCACATTCAAGAAAATCTGTTTCTCTGGGCTTGCCGAACACTGCAATGTTGCTGTCTACATTCAACACTCAGCATGACGGAGTGAATTTGATGGTGGGGTTCATTAACTTTTGAGCACAACCGTATATAGGAATATCTTTGATAAAATGCTCAATGCTTTTTATTTCAATGTCTTTGGTTCAGATATGGTTGTAAGATTGTGTTGAAGTTTCATCTCATATTGCAAATGTTAATACATTTTGGCTGATAGCTCCTGCTTATAATCATTTCAGTAGTGTACCTAGGATTTCCACAGGGGGGGGGGAATCGCCCGCCAAAAAAATTAGACAAGCACGAAAAAAGGTCTTCAACCACAAATGAAGAGGATTTCGTACCAGACAAAAATTGGACAAGCAAAAAGAAAGAAAAAAAGGTCTTCACTTTCAAACTCATCAGGGGGGGGGGGCAGAGATACGTCCCTTGCATGGGTTGTGACTCGTCAGGGGGGGGGGGGCAGCCCCCCCCCCCCACAGTCATTGTGAGATGAAGGAAGAAAATTTTAAAAAGATGAGTGAATAAATACTTATGGCCAAAGCACATTAACTGTTATCGAGTTCTTACCCTAGCTTTAGCACGGCTACCCTAGTATTTTGCTTGAAAATTCCCTCCTAACGGTACCCATTTACTACACCTGGATGGGGAGTGGCAAATGTAAAAAAAATGTCTTTCCAATAAATGTGAACGCTGAAAGTATGATTATAAACCTGAACCATGTGGTTCCAAGTCTGGAGACTTCTCTGAGCCCCAGCACCTATTAAAATCAAATTCTGTGGCCCGTTTTCTGAAGTCGGGTTTCACTTAGTCTTATGTTTAAAGTTGTGATTTAAGTATGGATAGCCAATTGTTACGTAAATCACTAACATAGAGGTATCATATTTCAGCTCATTTGGCTCTCAAATCATTCATAAATGTCTAGGAAGTATAAATAGGTGATTGTCTTCACCATCGATGATTCAGGAAAGAGCACAGTAAACATAAGAAACATACAACTTAATAAATTTTGACACTTATGGCTTCCCATACTTAAATACAACTTTAACCCGACTTAAACCCGACTTCAGAATACGGGCCTGTGAGTCTAGGCCAGAAAATAGGCAAGGCTGACAGAAACAAAAGGAAAAAAAGGAAGGGTTCTTAGAATTCCCAGGAATTCAGTTAACACATAGTATGGGAGGACACAAAGAGGTAGTTTATACATGAAGGTGTAACATTAAGCAAGTTTGATGTTTGGGTAAGAAAGAGAAATGGGGAGAGAGAGGTGGTATCCTTTTGTACATTAAGGCCCTGTATTGATATGGGCGTGATATTGGTGACAGTTTATTCTGGGGCCATGATAGTTCCTTTTTGACATATTCTGGGAAATTTAGAGGACAAACCAAGAGCCAATGAAAAGGAAAGTCAGTTATTCGTGTCAACTTGCACGTTAATGTAATATTTGGAATGATCGCACTTCTAATGAAAATATATCTGTATATTAATGCACGTGCCCCCAAACAGCGATGATGTAATAAAGCTTTACTAGGTAGATTGAGCCATTAATATTGTAGTTCAATCGTGTGACAGATCAAAATAAATATCTGCCTTTGTATGACTTGTTGATTAAAAACCCTTTCTACAGCACAGAATTGGCTGAACATTCCGGGATTATAATTATTATCAGTAACTTTCTATTTAATATCCAGTCACTATATCTGTAACTTAGAGATTGCTCAGAATCCGATTCAATGATTGTAATTTTTCACGCCTTTGTAATACATGTATAGGAATGTTAGATGTCACCCATGTCTTTAATATTAGCATCAATGGCTCTCTATCGAAGCTCGATCGGTCTGCGACCCGATTTTGGAATAATATACAAATATACCAGGCTTGGGGTAAGTATAGCGGGAATTATATCCTACAGAAATTAAATCCTGTATGCTGATTGGTTTAAATAGCATCATGTGACCAAACATATTCTCACTATTTTTCGATGATGTCGAAAATGAAACGCCCACCGAAGAAAATGTGCTATTCTGTGACGTCAATGATGGAACAGTCGACTATTCCATCATTGACGTCACAGATCGTTGACAAAGATCGTGCAATTTCTCGGGCGCACCGGTAAGCGAGTTGACTCTACCGGGCAAGTATAACACGTATTATATCATACATAAATTAATTAAGCACATTTAATATCCAGTCGTAATGACGTCATAGCAGTCGTACGATTGGCTACGATCTGAAACTAAATTGGCCTTTACTCCAAAATAAAGGCTTGCAATCTTAAAAAATGGTTATTCTTTCAATTAATTTCAACCTCTAATAAATTGATGTGTTCCATTCATATTCTCAGAAAGTTAGCAAAATGCTATATTTGTTCCAAAATCGGATCGTGAGCAGTCGTAAGATGTGCGGTGGCCTTAAAATGAAACATGTGATTCACAGAAACTTGAAAACAAAATTTCATGACTTTTCCATGACTAAATTGCTGATTGAGTCCATGACTTCCCGTGACATACCGGGAGTTATGTAGAATTTGGGATGTCACAAAACTGGGGAAAAAGTAAATCATGAACACCAATTATAATAGCAGGGTATGATCACAGAGTATGAGAGTTGCGAGACACGACAAACTGGAAAGCTGCCCCGGGAAGCTGCCATAACCAAGAGGTAAATGCAATTCCATGACCTTTCACACATTGTCCAAATTCCCCAACTTTCCATGACCACAAACAATTTTTTTCCAGGATTTTCCATGATTCTGGAAACCCTGTGATTATAATATCGTTGAATTAAAAAGTTAACAAGGGTCCTATGTACACATAAACGGTTGCATGACATTCGCTCCAATGCTGTTAATTCCCGACACTAATCGAATGACCGGCTTCAACACTATACCCTACCCTAAACCTCAGGCCTAAACAGTATTGACCAGTTCGTACGTAGTTACTTCATGGACAATTTTGGTCAAATGACCTTTCATTTCTTTCATTATGATAGGCAGATTTCAAAGCAAGATATTACGTAAGCTTGCCTTACATAGCAAGATGAAGAGATTGAATAGACCAGGTGACTAGAATAGCACACCAATGAACACTTTATGAAGGTATATTCGTTGCATTCCTACTATGAATTCAGATCATAGCATGTTGCACAATGTACTTGGCAAACTGTGAAATACCAGTTGTTCGTGGACGCATTGCTGTTTTTTGTGGATGTAAATGAAAACTACAATTCAAAAGAATATATGAATAATCAAGACATCAAAGATGGTGCTCATCTCATTAGATTTTAAACCACCATGGGCCGATTGCACGAAATGGTCTTTCCAAGGACCGTCTTTCGTGTCGCCCATCTTTTATGATACGCTGTAAGCGGGGTGATTCTGAAATTTATGATAAAGAATAAGATTCGTTAGCTTACTTTTAAATCAAATTTTATACAATTTCATGATATATCACATCATTTTAAAAACAAATATTTTGTTTATTTTAATGGACGAATGAAATATGTTTGCAGATGATTTATTTAAAATGCGTTTCACATGGCGCATCATAAAAGATGGGCGACACGAAAGACGGTCCTTGCAAAGACCCTTTCGTGCAATCGGCCCCATGTCACTTTGGTACAAATGACCTTTTTCTGAATATTTTGATCATGCGCAGAAAGTAACTACGAACTGGCTTATTGCATCCCTAACCGTACATCTTAGACAAAATTAAGCCTGGAACAATTGTCGCCGGAGCAAATGTCGTGTCACCCTAAAAACACACACACACAAAAACCCACCTGCAATCATACTGGCATGATATTAAAGTGTCATTAGTGATCTCTATTTCTGTTGCAATTCCACAACTTAAAGTTCATTTGAATAAAAAGAGAAAAATCTGACAAGCAAAACACTGAAAATCTTATATCGAAGCAGGATGTAAGATAAGAAAGTTATGACATTTTAAAGTTTCACAAAATAGTAATATGCACATTCTGGTTGGTATGTAAATGGAGAGACTGATGACGTCATCCACTCACTATTTCTTTTGTGTTTCATTGTATGAAATAATTAGTTTTCTCCTCATTGTGAAACAAAGATTAATTCCTCCCTGAACATGTAGAATTAGCATTGTTCACTACTACAGTATAAGTTTCAATTAAGTTGGCCCTTAAAGTCTAATCTGTAAAAAATGAAATAATGTATACTTCAAAAAATAAAATAACAAAAGAAATAGTGAGAGAGGGACATCATTGACTGTCTCATTAATGCATGTCACTGAGATGTGCAAATCACCGTGACTGTTTAGTGAAAAATAAGCAAAAGTTTGAAATGCCATAACTCTCTTATTTTTCATCCAATTTTGATGAAATTTTCAGCGTTTTGCTAGTTTGATTTTTCTTTATTCATTCAAACCAACATTGTTTCTGGGGTGAACTTGACCTTCAAGCGATCACAAAAAACAACGAGATGCATTGGAAATAAATATTCTTTGATGTTTATATCATAAATTATGTGATTTTAGGTACACAGTACAGAGAGATGTAATATATTGCAGGTCATGTCACTGTGCATGACGTTTATCTGTCAAATATAAATGAAAGATAAGATATGAAGCTGAAAATGTATAAGGCTATGTTGCCCTTTGTTATTTGCATTAAAATACAAAATTTGCTGAACCAATAATGACACTAGAGTTTGCTTATATATTTGGTCAAGTTCACCTGTTTGTGGTGAAATAAATGACAAGAGACATCCATCAATTTAGCTCTATGGTCTATCCATCCGCCCAAGCGAATGCCAGGTGTGCCCAAGCAAACATAATAGCGGGAGAGGGGGCGGTAAATGTATCTAGGTTCGACAAGAGGAATAAATGAAAGTACTTTGCACTCTCATATGAATAATAATTTCATTTAAACATGTTATTGTATGTGAACACTAGATTTCTTCGGAAAGATTAATCCAAATGTGGGGCCCATTTTTATGCCTTGAAGGATTGACGAAAGTCTGAGTAATAACAATGGAAGACTTTTTTTTTTTTTACTTAAGCTGGAGTTTTGTGATAATGAATGAAATGATTTATTAGAAACATTAGTGATATGTTTGAAGGAATTATGGTCTGACCTATATAATTATGAAAACATCACCAGTGACATCTGAATTTGAGAATATCAAGAGTTTGTGTTAGACTCTTAGCCAGAAATTAGGATGTTTTAAGGAGACAAGCCTGGGAATAGAAAAGAAAAAGCAGCCCCCCTCCCCAAAAAAAGAAATAAACACACAAAAAATAACAAACATGCATATTACAGGAGCAACATGTCTTGAAAAATCCCAGGGTATTCACATAACATACAATAGGGGAGGAGAATTATGTTCTAACCTGCATAGACTCTAAGCAAGAAATTTAGATGTTTTCAATTGAGCAAGGCTGCTTAGAAAGCAAAGCCCCTACCCCTAAATAATAATAATAATAACAACAACAACAATACTAATAATAATAATAAAGAAAGAAAGAAAATAGAACATGCATTTAACTAATACATCTTTTTAATACTCCTAGGCAGTTGCATTATATGCAATGTTCTGACCTGGATGAAAAATCAAGGATGCTCTCTAAAATTTAGAATTAGAGATTTTAGTGATAGACTATAGGCCAGAAATTAAGATGTTTTTAAGGGGGCGGAACTGCTCGGAGAAAGCAAAACAAAACAATAAGGAGTATAAAGATGTATTCCTAAAACCAGGTATTCACATAACATACAAAAGGGGAGGAGAATCACAGATGCCATCTGAAATTATGAATAAAGAGTTTTGTGGTAAACGTTGGGTAAGAAATTTAGATGGTTTTAAGGGAGCAAGGCTGCTGAAAAAGCAAAGCCCCCCCACCGAAAAAAGACATGCAGGGTTCTACATAAGCACTTGCCCGATTGCCTAGCTAGAGTCGGGCAAGTGTTTTGAAGTAAGGACCAAAACTACTTGCCCGAATCGGGCAAGCAAAAATCTCACCGAATGACCAAAATTAGGGTCGCTATAATATGATATTGACCCTAATTTTGGTAATGGCCGCAGGCAAGATAAAATCACTTTGGAACAAGAAATGCAATAATAAGGTAGAATAGTTCATGTCAAAAGAGAGAAAAAAAGGGTCAATGGTTTAAATAACCTCAAAACTTTCCTTTGAAGAGGTAAAACTTTTTTTAAAGGATAATTTCGGGCAAGTGAAATAGAATTTGGGGCAAGTATATTCCAACTTAAAAAAAATTTACTTGCCCGACTGGGCAAGTGCTTCTGAATAATTATGTAGCACCCTGATGTCATGCATAAGGAGTAACACATCTTTCTTTAAACGCCAAGGTATTCACATAACATACAATAGGGGAGGACAATTATTGTCTAACCTGGATGAAACATCACAGATGCTATCTGAAATTGAGAATATTATTACTATAATCATTCATGGTTCATTTCAAATTTTATCTCACAGCCACTAACTGATGAATTGTACAAAATTAACATGTTAAAAAAGATACAAGTAAGGTCATGCAACATCAAAATGTAACATGAATAATCAAAGATAAAAGTAATTAGAAATAAATAAATAAAAATCCATGAAGAGAAAACTACCATATTGATTACGAGTTAAGTTTGTGAACAAATTAGAAATTGAAATTAAAGTCAATTCCTAAATATATCCCGTAGATGTCAAATAGAGAGTTTTGTGATAGACTAGGCCAGGAATTTAGATGTTTTAGAGGGTCAGGCTGCAGAGAGAAAAAAAAAAACAGGACAAAACAAGCATAATGATGTCTTCTTAGAACTCCCAGGTATTCACATAACATACAATATATATAGGGGAGGACAGAAAGAGATGGATGTGCATGAAAGTATAGCAGGTTTGACATGTTTGGTGTTTGGTGAAAGAAAGACCGAGAGTGAAAAAGAGAAAGTTTTGATTGTAGGTGTGATATTCCCCTTGACAAATTCTCGGAAATTTGGTAGACAAATCAAAAGCCGACGAAAAAGAATTAGAGCTATTTGTTTAGGACTAGAAGGGAAACATTAAGATAAACTTTAATTACCATTGTTGGAAAACTGGTCATTTGGGGTTCCTTTTTTCCTCCAAGGACAATGCAAAGAAAAGGAAGACTATTCCGGAAAATCAGTTGAATTCCGGGGGGTGGGGCACTTCCATTCACGAGTGGATACCATGCGCGACCACGGGGTCTTGAAAAGCACCCTACACAAGTATTTTCCATATTCTGAAAATGCACCCCGAAACAAGTATTGGCGTGTGAAACCCTACCATTAACAAGTATTGGAAAGTATTCCCAGAACTGAGCCCCTATAACAAGTACAGCGATGTATTTTCCATATTCTGAAAATGCACCCCTTAACAAGTATTGGAAACAAAACGATACTCTTTAGCAATTATTCCCTGAAATGAACCCCTAAACGAGTACAGAGATTGTATTGTTATGTCACGCGTCCGTCGTACCTTTAGACACCATTCTTTTGGTTTAGTACGGCCCCACCTTCCGCACCTCGCGCAAATCGGACTCTAAACCCGTAGTGTTGGGGGCAAAAAGGACATCCTTTATAAAACATTTTGATTTTGTTTTATCATCCCCGCATATTTGACCCTAAATATTTTTGTGATTTTGACACCCTTATCACGTTACGTACGTAACGTGCCCTATCTTTAAAAAGACATCCTTTTTACGTGTTTTGGGGGTCGCGCATGGTATACACTCGTCAATGTAAGTGCCCCCCCCCCCGCGAGTTAAATGAATATGCTGAAATTAAGTTCTAGCGACTGGTCAAAATCAGAGAAATTTAACAACTTACTTTCAATATATCCATATTTAGACAAATAATTGTTCATCTTGATGTAGATTAAGACAATTTACTTAAGTCATTCAAATTAGCTAAAATTAATATATTTTGCTTTCCAGTTGTAAATAGGCCCGTGCGACCTGTAAATGGAACTGCATTTCAGAGCACTGTAACTTTATAGGGCGGCAAGAACTGGGGGGTTCAACAACCTTTTCAATGGGCTATGAAATAAGCTGTGTGTGTTGCTATGTCAGTTAATGAAATATCTTCTGTTAGCAAATAAATTATCTTGTAATTGTAATGATAACATTCTATTCTTCCCAGTGGTCCCCGTATTTGGAATACCATTAAGTATGATATTGCATCTACCAGTAAATTAACAGCATTTAAGGTGAAGTACAAGTTCACCTTGCTTGTGCAGGATATGTACTGTAAATTGAACTTTTCCTAAACTGGTTTGAACTGTACGTGTGTTTTGTGTATATGTCTCTCTGTCTTGCCAATAATATTCTATGTTGTTTCTAATGTACATGTTAGTTTCTCATCTTTAATTATTACCTTTCTTAGTAGCTCATGTGCATGAATGTGCGTGAGCCTGTGTGTAAATAAATGTGAATTTAGGTACATGCCGTTCATTTGTAAGTTATATCATTCTCCCCTTCTTCACTCTTTCTTCTCTATGCTCTCCCCTCCTGTCTCCACTTTCATCTTTTCGATATACCTCTTATTGTAGCTCTGTCGTTTTTCTTAATTCTATTCCTTAAACGTCTGCCCCCTACACTTTCTTCTCTCATATTCTGTTCACTTTATATGATGTATATGTATGTATTCTTATGTATCGTATTTCCTTATTTCCCTTCGTTCTTCCTCTTCTGTCAGATCCCTACGTTAATCATATTCCTATCATTTAATTCATGGCCCTCGCACTAAGACCCGATATGGTGATCGTGCATTCTCTATAATTGCTCCCACCCTCTGGAATTAACTACAAACTCATATCCAAAATGCTCCCTCCGTGGATATTTTCAAATCGTCACTTAAAACTCACCTTTTCTCATAACTTGTTTTCTTTTTCTTCTCTCTTTTTAATGGATTGACTGCATATTATCATAACAGCCAACCTGTGCGCTTTGAAACACCAGTATAAAGCGCCATACAAATGTTATCATTATTATCTAGCACTGTATACGTTTCACAGTTGATCTACATGTACATCTTACAAGCTGTGCTTTTAAAGTGATTGGTTAACATTGGCTTGACTTTTTAAAAATCTGAGCTAGAAGGTCACACTTGTCACCTGTGTCTGTGATATGTTACAAAAATGAAGCCCAGAAAAAATTGCGTTCGAAAATAATTATTTAGTGCTTAAAAAATTGAAATATAAAGTGACCGGAAACACCATCTTAATTTCATCCCATACACTTATGTGTACTATTTAGGCGTCTATAAGATGCCTATTTACAAAATCGGTGTTTGCCTTGTAGTTTTAGCTTTTCATTCTCAATAATGGTTGTTTTCAGGGTTTATTACTTCTAATACATGCACTTGTACACATGTTTCATCTTGGTTTGAGAATTTTTTGAATCGGTTGCTCACAAAGTTAAACAATACCTTTAATAGATCATTGTTAATTCATTGTTAATTCATTGATGACATGTATGTTTTGCAGAACTGAAATAAACTTGAACTTGAATATACAATAGGGGAGGGCAGAAAGAGGTGGATGTGCATGAAAGGTAGCAGGTTTGATGTTTGGTTAAGAGGAAAGAAAGACTGAGAGAGAGAGAGAGAGAGAGAGAGAGAGGGTTTGATGTGGGTGTGGTAAATGATATTCCCCTTGACAAATTCTCAGAAATTTGATGGACAAATCAAAAGCCAATGACAAAGAAAAATAGCTACATGTATTTTTGTTGAGGACTGGAAGGGCAACATAAACTATACCATTGTTGGAAAACTATAGTCATCTGGGTTATATTTGCTTCCAAGGACAATGCAAGAAAAGGAAAAATATATTCTGGAAAATCAGTTGAATATCAACATGTATATCCATATTTAGACAAATTATCATTTTCAATATTTCATATTGAAATGAGCCAAAACTTGATTGTTTGGACATCACCTTTCACATGTAAATTTCTGAATTAAATTCATCATCAAGTCACTCACATCAGCAGTCATCTTCCATGCCAGAGAATACCAGAGAGAGAGAGAGAGAGAGAAAGAGTTTTGATGTGGGTGTGTCAAATTCTCAGAAATTTGGTGGACAAATCAAACGCCAATGACAAAGAAATAGAGCTATTTTTTGAGGACTGGAAGGGCAACATAAACTATACCATTGTTGGAAAACTATAGTCGTTTGGGTGATATTTTCTTCCAAGGATAATGCAAGAAAAGGAAAAATATATTCTGGAAAATCAGTTGAATATCAAAATATATCCATATTTAGACAAATTATCATTTTCCATATTTCATATTCAAATGAGCCAAAACTTGATTGTTTGGACATCACCTTTCACATGTAAATTTTTGAATTAAATTCATCATCAATTCACTCACATCAGCAGTCATCTTCCATGCCAGAGAATACCAGAGAGAGAGAGAGAGAGAAAGAGTGTTGATGTGGGTGTGTCAAATTCTCAGAAATTTGGTGGACAAATCAAACGCCAATGACAAAGAAATAGAGCTATTTTTTAGGACTCGAAGGGCAACACAAACTATACCATTGTTGGAAAACCATAGTCCTTTGGTTTATATTTTCTTCCAAGGACAATGCAAGAAAAGGAAAAATATTTCCTAGAAAATCAGTTGAATATCAACATATCCATATTTAGACAAAACATCGTTCATCTTTATACAAATTAAGACAAGTCATATTTCACATTCAAATGGGCCAATTAAAATTTGTTTGGACAACACCTTGTAGGTAAATATATGAATTCAATTCATCATCAAGTCACTCACATCGCAGTCATCTTCTATGCCAGAGAATACCAGAGACAGAGAGTTTTGATGTATGTCAAATTCTCAGAAATTTGGTGGACAAATCAAAAGCCAATCACAAAAAGAGCTATTTTTTAGGACTCGAAGGGCAACATAACCTATACCATTGTTGGAAAACTATAGTCCTTTTGGTTATATTTTCTTCCAAGGATAATGCAAGAAAAGGAAAAATATATTCTGGAAAATCAGTTGAATATCAACGTATCCATATTTAGACAAATTATCATTTTTCATATTTCATATTCAAATGAGCCAAAGACAGCGTCTTGTCCATGTATATGAATTAAATTCATCATCAAGTCACTCACATCAGCAGTGATCTTCCATATATACCAGAGAATATATATAAAAATGATTTTAAAATACACACAAAGATAACCTGAACAAATATCCAATTTTAGATGGTGAAATGACAATTTTTTTAAAACAAACATTCAATGAGAAGTGACAAACATCCCCCACTAGTTATACATGTATACAAAAATGATTTTGGAGCACTGTAACTGGGGACTTTTAACTATTAAAGGGAAAAAACCTTTGGAACAAAAGTGGGCTTGTGTGGAAACAGAAAAAAAAATGATCAACGAGTTTGAAAAAAATCAGACAAATAATAAAGTTATGAGCATTTGAATATTACGATTACTAAATATATAAAGATCCTCTCATTGGCAATGCGAATAAGATGTGTGATGACACCTGTTAACAACTTTCCCTTTGATGGATTATGAAATATCCCCCAAAATGTTCCTCTTTCTCATGGTAATACACACTCTTCATCCATGATTAGTTATTCTTTGAAAATCTGTATTACGTGCCCTCCTATAGAAAGAATACAATTATCTACTGATAAATGCGATAAAAGAAGCAGTTTAAGTAAAAAAAAAAGGAATGGAAAATAACGATCTCAAACTTCATATGGTCTTATTTTTCTTACTATTTGTTCAATTTTTCTCAAAATTTCATTGATCTGTTTCTTTGATTTTTATGTTTTCACACAAGCTATCTTGTTTCAAAGGTTTCAGTTTCCTTTAAAGAAGAAACAACACTCTCAATGGGTTATGAAATAAGCCAGGTATGTTGCTATGTCAGCGAAAACATTATCTTTATCAAGAAATTTATCCACATTGTGCTGCACTCAACCCAGGTGAGGTGAATGGGTACTCGGCAGGAATAATTCCTTGAATGCATGAGTGCTGACAGGCAGCTCGAGCTAAAGCCGGGGTAATGATAATAATAATAACGCGCCTCGGAATAGAATATTTCTAGATAGATGGCACTTTATAAATGCCTATTATTATTATTATCTTGTGTTAGCAATACTTAAAGCCCCCAACTGGACATCACAATTACAAAAAAAAAATGTGAGATGAAGTATACACAAAAACGATGAGAGTTTTCCACCAACAGATGGCAGTATACTCATCAGGGAGTCAGAGCCATTCAATAGAGAGGCTTCGGCTAGCAAGATTTCCCATGGGTTTACCAACATGGCGCACAATGCTATGTCAGGCAAGGCCAATTCAAAACAAACTGCAGACAGTGATAGTGCCTTAAGTTTTGTGCAACATGGACCCAATGCAAAGAATGTCAAATAGATGCACATAATTTATTAATGACTGACTTATCAGTATTGATTAAATAATAATGATAATATTGATACCGGTTCATGTATTTTGATAGTGCTTTTGACATAAGTTTCAAAGTGCTGATACAAAATAAAAGAGAAAATTGCATTTAAAGAATAATAAAATATTACCATTACTTGCTATCAATCATTCTAATCTAAACACACAATACATCGCATAACCTACAGGATTACAAAAGACAAGTTAAAAACAAAGCAATTTATACTAAAACTGCTCCCTAGTTATTTTCATTCATCAAAATCAAGGGAAATTTGTTAGATCTATTTGTCAGACAACAAAATGATGAAACACCAAGTTCAAGATACATGTCAACAAATGGTGAGATATTGGCAGGGAAAAATCACATGGAGGCTGGAGGTGACTGAGCCCCCGAAATGCTCAAAACAGCATTGGAAACTAAAAAAAAAGAGCACTGAAAAATACCCATTCATTGCAAGGTTGAAGCTTATCAATTGTTGGAGATTTTGGAAGTAATTTGTGAAAAGTAGTCCACAAAAATAAAAAAAAACAACACATTTTTTGCCTGGATACCAGCCAGTAGAACTACCAAGAATTGACCTAAAAGTATAGCTATTTATTTAAGAGGATTGCAATTTTATAATGATTTATTGAATCGTTTGTGTACCTCCAGCCCTTTAGCTATTACCATGATATGATAATATGTGACCCTTAAAGTTGTCACAAAAGCTACAAAACAGAGACAAGTTATTTCATGAAAGGTCTCACACATACGGGGTTGGATTTTCATACTTCATGCTACGGGTGAGTAATCATAAATCATATAAAAAAAACAGAAAATGTTTTAAAGGGGAATGAAACCTTTGGAACCAAATACCTTGTGTGAAAACAGAAAAATCAAAGAATAAGAAAAAAGACAATCTGAGAAAAATTTGAAAAATAATGAGAGTTATGAGCACTTGAAAATTGCAATCACTAATGTTACCGAGATCCTCCAATTGGCAATTCGACAAGGATGTGTGATGTCACATGTGAACAACTTTCCCTTTGATGGGCTGTAAAATACCCTCAAAATGTAGCTTTCTGCTTTTTGTTGTGGTGATACAAGCTTTTTATCCATGATGTATTCGTTAAAAATCTGTAGTACATGCCCTCCTATATAAAGAACACATGATCTACTGATAGATGTGATAAAAGAGGCAATTTAAGTGAAATATATACTAAAGTAATGGGGAGAGTTGTTCACAAGTGACATCATACATCTTTGTCAAATTGCCAATTTCAGGACTTCCATAGCATTAGTGATTGAAATATTCAAATGCTCATAACTTTCTCCTTATTTGTCTGATTTTTCTCAAACTTTCTTTGTTCTTATTCTTTGATTTTTCTGTTTTCACACAAGCTATTTTGTTCCAAAGGTTTCATTCTCCTTTACTTAAAAGAAACTTTCATATACATGTACATGTAGAGAAAATGTTAAATAAACTGAAATTAAGCTGAAAAATCAGATGCAAAAGTATATGAAATCAGGTAAAATAAACTGAAATTAAGCTGAAAAATCAGATACAAAAGTAGATGAAATCAGATAAAAAAAAAACCCAATGAACTCTCAACCCAAGGAATAGCCCAAGGCCCTGTCTTACAAAGAATCACGGTTGTTCTGATCAACTAAAACTATGGAAAGCCAGCAATGTCAACATCTAAAATGCATATTCATTCTAATTGTTTTCTAGATGTGATGTATAATTATACATTCATTGTTTGTTTGACAATTCAGTGCGCTTCTCTTTGTTCACAAAGTATAATGTGCAAATTTCCTGTTGAAAAAATTATGACATTGATGGATTTCCATATAGTTGAGGTTGATTGGATCAATCGTAACTCTTTGTAACTAGACGGGGCCCAGGAGCAGTTTTTAACGATAAATTCAATCTCTGAAGATCATTTCTTACCTTAGTAGTCCCTGGTGTAGCTTGGCCATGATGTCTTTAAGAATGTCTACATTGTGGTATGTTCAGGAAAGCTTTTAATGTAACATCAAAACTTAATCTGTTCCTGCTCTCCAAATTGGCAACTTTATATTTGTTTTTCTTTCTAATTTGTATATATGCACCTTCAAATAAAATTTGGATATAATTAAAAATGTATGATGCCATGATCGATTAGCAAAATATTGTTATTTGCAATATGTTCACAATCACAGTGTGTAATGAAATTAAATGGCATTTATTTAGTACAAAAACTGTGATGGACATGGTATCAGCATTTTTCAATACCATATTCTCTTCCAAAATATAAACTAAGTACTACGACTTTTATAAATAACGATAAAGTAATATGCAAATATATTGTTAAAATAAATAATCCATACATCAATCATATTCCAAATTGATGCTGAACTGCTTAAACCAAAAAGCAAAATTTTATCATTATGAGGGGAGCTCAGAAAAAAACCCTGTATTCTAGAAATATGGCAGACATGATGACAGCCTCATGTTGTCTGAAAGTAGTCTCCTAATTTATGCTGAGAACTCTTTCTAGGCAAAACAAGGTTGCTACTCACATCATATCCCTTTAATAACTCTTTTTTTCTCGCTGTCTTCCAAGTTTTAAAGGTGCTTGATCCCGGCATTGTGGGGCGGCTTTGTACCCGCCACCATCATCATCGTGAAGATCATCAACGTATACTTGCAGATGTCAATCATCAGCCAATTGCGCAACACATGCACACAAGTCATGCACGGTACACATACGCTGCACTGCTTTTGGCTACATCAGCATTAGTCCATCCATCTACTCATGACGAAAAATTTCCATTTGAGAACACTATACCCCAGTTCCCCTTCCCATCAATTCTCTTCTCCAGCCGTAACTGCCTCAAGCAAGCAATATCAAAACACCGGTTTCTTGACGTTGGTCGAAGATAAAACAACAGCCCGGCATATACAGTCACAGCAGGGGGCCACACACGATGGGATGCATGCTCAGCGCTGAGTGCGGTCCCTGTAAGCATGCCGTCATTTTTTATTCGCTTACTTTCATTATTCCGAGGTCGATTTTCTTCGTTCGAAATTGAAAATGGACTGACATTGGGTTACTGAATACAATATGCCTTTGAAAACGTTTTTAAATATGGAATACAATAATTTCATTCCAAAGGTCCTACTACAGGCAGAGAAGTCTTACGTAATAGCGCAGCTGTTGTTTATCTTTTCGTCCTTTGCTCAACGCTCATATACTGGCCTGTGGGGGTGAAATTGAGACAGCGGGGATTACCCCTGGATTACTTGGCCAAGCGCGGTTGATAAGGGCTTGGAAATGATTTTTAAGAGATCCAAATGGAAAATGGGGTACAACACCACAGTTCGCAATCTGAACTGTGGTATTTTTTCAAAGGGAGGTTTGACGTAATGCTGACATCACTTCACAAAGCAGCACAAGGCAGAGCAAAGCTGACAAGATCTTCAAGCAACAGCCAGAGTGTACGCAAACTGAGAATCGACAGGGTCTGGGCATTCAGAACATGGCACCTGTAAAAGTGTTGTATAACGGTGGCGTCACTGGGCAGATTGCGCCGTCCGCAACACGTACCTGCGTCCAACAACGCCCTCTTGAATCCAGGTATCATGCACCTTTAAATCAGAGATACAGGTTTTTGACAGCCCAGCCACAACACATAGAGTAATTGCCATTATTCAGAATGAAAAGATATCCCAAGTGTCTCTCAAAGGAGAAAATGTCCCACTATAAGTTAAAAAAAAAGACTTCCAGCATCAAAGGATACGCAAGTACTTTCCAAGTTTGTGCGATGACAGGGTCCAGGTGGCTTCATTGAGGAAACAAACGCTTGCACCCTTCAGCTGCAGAAGCCTCGAGTCTGGTGGATCAAGCTATAGATTGATAAAAAACAAACAAACTAGCAAATAAATAAATGAATGAATAAATAAATAAATAAATAAATGAATAAATAAATAAAAGAGTGAATGAATGAATGAATATGGCACCTATTATAGACACATCTATAAGTGACCTTATTCCTATTAATACAGTAAATTAAAACTTGAAACTATGAAAATCGTAACAAAAAAAAAACGAATCAATGGTCAAAATCAAAAGCTGGGTGCACCTCAAACTGAAAGACCCACAACATTAACAATGATAATAATAATACAAAGGATTTGAATCTTGCACGCTTTCCACCTCTAAAAGACAAATCCTACCCAACTGGAAATTTATTGGAATAAAAACAGAAGAAGTCAACACGTATAACACTGAAAATTTCATCACAGTCCGATGCAATGAAAACGTTATGATCAAGCTTTTGTCTATTTTCACAAAACAGTAAATATTATCATGCTGGTTAGCAGGTAAATGAAGGGACTGATAACGTCACCCATTGCTCCACTATTGTTCATTTTACATCTCATCATTTAATTTTCTTTTCATTGCCATGGTGAAACAAAGTTTTATTCCTCTCTGAATGCGTGGAATTATCATCCTTATTTTACATCCAACTTTGATGAAAATGTTCAGCTTCATGACTTTTTTTCTTTATTGATTAAAATCAACATCAAAATCAATTTTTTTCGACCGTGAACTTGACTTTCAATAGCTATAGGCACTAGCATTTCATTGTTACAAGGGAATACGAGATCAAGTCAGGAAGTATTGTAAAGGAGACATTGGAGGTGGGGGTTTCAAGTACATACAAGGGGACTGTAACACAGAGCCTTATTGAACACCCAGTAGACATCATAGTAGAAAATTTTGTTTTCCAACTGATGGCATAAATTTCAATGTATAATTAACCCTGTAAATCAAGGGTACCATTAATCGCTAACCTTTGTGTCAAGGGACCCAAGGGCTTCGTCTTACAAAGTGTTACAATTGATCCAATCAATCATAACTCTATGGACATCCATCAGTGTCATAATTCTTTCTACAGAAAATGTGCAAAATGGCCTTTGTAAATAAAGGAGAACATACTGAACAGTGAACAGTCAAGAAATCAATATAACAAACATGCATTTTATATGTTGACTTTGCTGGCTTTCCATAGTTGCGATTGATCGGATCAATCGCAAGTCTTCGTAAGATGGGCCCCAGGTCTTTATTTCAGAAGAGTCTATGATCTCACCTGTAGGTCTCTTTGTGACGTTATCCATCGTCCTCCGACCCCTAATGCCGAGATGACCTCGTGCTTCTCGGGAAGGTCACATTTCCTTTTTGATCGGGGGGACTTACTTCCTTCTTCATCCATTTCGTTGGGATACATATTCACTGTGGTAGAAAGGCAGATAAAAGAAATGAAGGGAACATAAGTAAACTGAGAATAGAAAAGACTGACTCCTACATAATTCATGTATGCTTATGTAAGGTCCCCTATTTAAAGTCTGGACAGTGCCCCTTGTCTGCGCACATGTGTATCTGCGCGATTGTAGTAAAAAGAAGATGAGTGATGACCACACACCTTACACATGCAGTATATAAAAAGATATTCATTTGAAATTCTGACTCAAAATGGTGGAAAAAAATCCAACTCAAAATGGTGGAAAAAAATGAATTTTTGGCATCTCATGTGATGACCTCAAAATGCAGCCTTTCTAATCAAAATCCCTGAATCATTTGTAAAGTGAATGGGTGCGTGGACGTGGGGCACCATCTTTTTGTTCAATCTGAAAATGACTGGCCGAGGTTTATTCTATGAAGATTATCATACATTTCTCTCAAATTTTTAGGATATTTTTGGCACACATACTCATTGAAATATATAAACATTATAAAATGAATTTTTTTAGAAATATATAAAAAAAAGATTAATCTTAAGTTAAATTGTTAGATGGATTGGCGGCGGAAGCCCAAAAAATTAGACGGGGTCTACCTGAAATTTTGTGATGGACACATGTAAAAAAATTTGACAAGCAAAAAAAAAAAGGGTTATCAACCTAAATTTCAGGGGGGGGGGACAAGAGACATTTTAAGGGGGTCCACCAGAATTTATGGGGGGGGGGGAAGCAGGAAACAAAATTGACAAGCAAAAAAAAACACAAAAGGGAAAAAGGTTATCAACTAAAAATATAGGGGGGGGGATGATCCAATTTTGGGGGACCTGTCCCCCCCACCTTAAATTGTTTGGGGGACCTGTCCCCCGCTTCCGCCGCCTATGGTTAGATGCACAGACATGGGCCCCCCCCTTCATACACACTATTCTTTCTGTGTGGTATCGTAATTATGGGGATACACCTTGATAGGCAAATGGCTTTCTGTCTTCCTCCACATCTGCCGTACAGCAGGGATCACTGCTCCTTATTATCTGTTTATGATTGTTTTTCCTACTGTATTCTTCAAGTATTGTTCTTTTGTACGCATTTGTATTTAGTATTTTTGTGTATTTTCAAAGAGATATGTGAAATAAATGAAACTGAAACATGCTAAAGAAATGTAAACTCTATGCACACCATGCCAAAATAATCAGTAAACAGCGAATATGTGGGCAGTCTGAGAACATTTGCTGTTAAGTGTAATGAAAATTAGCTCTTAAGATTTCTTAACTACAATACAATGAGAATAATGATTAAATTCTTGAATTTTTAGATTAACAATATCTCAATATGTAGAAAAAAAAACCCTTATTTAAATCAAGGGCATATAAGCTGCAAAATAGCGTTTCATAACCACCGAACAACTGTGGATGATTTTCCTTTTGTTCCAGTTGATTTATTTTTGGATAATCAGTATGTGTTCCAACACGTAATTTCTAGGTCACATTCCATGCTTCCATGTGTTTTCAAAGAAAAGTGACATCAGAAAGATTACCAAGATTGATGGGCGATTAACCAAGCAAAGGCAAAAGTTTTGAATACGTAAGAAATGGTACATAAACATTTGGAAGGCATTGTTAGGATCTGTTCAATCTGTTGCCATTATGTTGGTTAAAGTTCACAATCTGTACATGGATAGAACAATCTGTTCACATTCATGTATATGAAACGTGGTACTCAATGACTACAAGGTACAGGTAACAGAATGTTCTATATGTATCTCATCTCAACCGTTTAAAACCCCCCAAATATTTGATTTGATTTATTTTATTTCCACATTTCAAAACAAAAAACAAAGTATATACAAGTATAATATTTTTTTCCAATATTACATAATAGGCAAATTTTTTGTAAACATAATGAATAATATATATAAATCATTATAAAATATAAACTGTACTGTGAAAATTATGACTATGTATACATTTTTCTTTAATAACTAAACATAATATATATATGTGGGAGACCTCCATCTTAAGCTTGGAGCTTAATTGAAAGTGATGGAGGCCTCGAAAGGAAAGAGGATAGAAAACCAGACTGTCTAGTGCAATAATTGCTCAGTAAATATTGCTCAGTTCACCTCAGTGGCGCAACTACGGAGGGGGGGGGGCAGGAGGCGTAGGGGGAATGTGCCCCACCCCCACCAACTGCCCCCCCCCCCGCAAAAAAAAGAGAAAAAGGAGAAAAAAAGGGAGAAAGGAAGAGAAACATAGTTGGAAAGAAATTATTGTACATGTTAATATATTACATAGGAAATTTTTCTTTTTCATAACTTATGAAACATAATTTGTCTCAGGCCTATGTGTTCATCATTCCTGGTGCTCGCATTGTCTGTTTCACAAGCTGGATATCATCCAGCTGTACTAAAACATCCTGTTTTCATGTCAATATACACCAAAAATATTTCCTCGCACTTTGAGTTGTTTTATATAGTGACTAATAGGCTTTTTACACAGGATTTTCTTAACCCCGGACTATCGCTAACCCCGTACTATCCTTAACCCCGTACTATTTATTTTCCTTTTCACACATGCCAAATTGTTTTTGCTAACCCCGGATAAGGAATGCTTGCTTTTTACACACGAAACTCGCTAACCCCGGACTATTGGTAGCTCATGAATATTCACGAGCGCACTGAGGGGTCATTCGGGTCATATCCAAAATCGCTGACTTCTGGCGCGCGCTTTTTTTTTCATCGCCGTGATCGCTGTTCATGAATATTCATTATACTTACCTCTGATTGGACAACAGGGCCGGCTCTGTTGCGGGGCATGAATGGGAGCGCTTAGCCCACTTTCGTTTTACACATGCGATCTTAACCCCGTACTATTGCTCTTAGCACCGCAATTGGTGGGATAACCCTGCTTTTTTGCAGGGCCAAATAATCCCGTACTATAGGTGGGGTTAGCCCACTTTGCAAAAACGCTGTGTAAAACGAAAGTGGGCTAAGCTTAACCCCGTACTATAGGTGGGGCTAAATTTCCATTTAGCCCCACCAATAGTACGGGGTTAAGGAAATTTTAGCCTGTCTAAAAAGGGTATTAGTATTATCCCCTACAGAAATTTCCAAGCTTGCGGGAAGCATGCAACTAGCTTGCGGCATGCTAGTAACTAGCATGCGGCTAGCTTAATAAGCGTGTAATATGCGTGCAGAGTAATAGTTAAGCGATCTTTTAGCGAGCAGGGACTGTTCGCTAGCATGCACTCGCTTTATTAAGCGAGCGCCCTGCTAGTCGCATGCTAGTTACTAGCAAGCGGCACGCTTAAATTTCTGTAGGGAATACTTCTTTTTCATGACTTCTTTATTACCCCCCCTACAGAAATTTAAGCGTGCCGCTTGCTAGTAACTAGCAGGGCACTTGCTTAATAAGCGAGTGCATGCTAGCAAACAGTCCCTGCTTGTTAAAAGATCGCTTAACTATTACTCTGCATGCATATTACACGCTTATTAAGCTAGCCGCATGCTAGTCACTAGCATGCCGCAAGCTTGCGCAAGCTAGTCGCACGCTTGCCGCAAGCTTGAAAATTTCTGTGAGGGCCTTTTTAAAGGTCTGCATAGTAAAACATTTCCTGTCTGTGCTTATGTTTGCATTAGTGGATTGGTGAGATATGTCTGCTCTTTAGGAATTCCTGAAATCAGTCCTTAAATGTCTCTTTTTCTAATCTAAATATTAATTTTTCAGCTTGCGCTTCGTGCTTGCATCATAGTGTATGGTTTTAGTGAATTAATACAAATAAGCTTTAAAATGCTCATCCTCAGGTCTGAATTTCCTAAATTTTCAGCTCATGCATTCGGCTCGCAGTATTTGGTTGGTGAGATGCGTATGATAATCATGACTACAAAAAGTGTTTTATGTGACTAGATGTAACGTACAAAATCAGCAAGTGCTTGGGACTCAAATTAGATGACTATGGTAAGATATGTAGGCCTATACTCTTATTTGATTCCTAAAAAACAGTCCGTAGACTGTCCCTGTTTGGGGTCAATGGATACAAATATTTCAGCTCGCGCTTCGATCATGCTCACATTGTTTTTTTAGCAAGACAGGTACATGGTACATATCATGATTGCAAAAAATTGCTTATAATCTCCTTTTTAGGTCTGAATGTAAAAAAATTTCAGCTTGCACTTTGCGCTCGCATTATTTGATCAGTGAGATAAATATCTGTTTGTAATGGCACAGTGCTTAAAATGTCTCTGTATAACTGGTGATTCGCTCACTAAGTGACTCAAAGTTTTTGCTGGTGCCCCCTCCCCCCAATGCCGTGAGTGACCCACGGTACACCACTGGTTCACCTGGTGGTGGTGGTGGGGGATGGGTAGAGGGGTAGAGTGCCCCAAATTCAGTTTGTCATTCCCTTTTTTTGAGGGGGGGGGAGTTGTCACAAAATAGAAGAGTTCTTGAAAGTGGAAATAGTGGGGAACTTTGACCAGTTATTTTCGTTGTTGTCAGCTAGATCCCTCCCCCAAACATTAAAGAGTCATTCTCATGAATCCAAGCCACAACCACCATCATCATCATCATCTTCCTTATTATTTTCAGAGTTGATATATGAGACATAGTGGAGTAATCAATCCTCATTAGCCGCCCTTTAATAATAAGGATCCTTTCTTCTTCTTCAGATCTGCCTCCTAGTCTGCTGTGCAAACCCTTTACTGAAGTATTAAGGGTCTGAATGTGCAGCCTACTCATGCCTTGCGTACTGAAGGCCCTGCATTGAAACAGCTAGTTTTTTATGTGCTTGTTTTTGCGTGGAGACACACTTGCTGATCAAAATAGGGTCTGTGCCTGCAGACTAGCCTCCTCCAGGGTTGAAGATTCTTGCAGATGGACAATAACCAACCATAATGTCAATAGAACGGGTTATCTATCATGTTTCAAACATGTACATTTACAGGACAATTTCCAGGATTCAATATAGTAATAACTGCTTTAAGAGAACAGAAGGATAATCAATCCAACGTACATATTATCTTTCACACTTGAAATGAAAGATGGACATTTACAGGGCAATTTCCAGGATTCATTTTTAGCAATAAGTAGTTAATAATAGAACAGAGAGATAATATGTCTAATATTCAACAAAAACAACAAAGCTACGTGGACACTTATAAATATTTAAAAAAATTGCTGTGATTTTTTACATTGGAGTCAGTGTACATTGTGGTTATTGCATTCGATCCTAATAATTTGTTGTGCAATCAGACCCCACCTTTGTGATAAGGGCCCAAAAAGCATTAGCAAAGCCATCTTTTATCAGTCCTGGGAGGCGTTTCATGTCGCTGATTGAAAAGTATACACACGACTTTACGCACGACGGAGCATGTGCCAAGTCAGTCAGGATATACCATGCATCTATAGAAAGGGTCACGAGTCATGCGTAAATTAATTTGTCACTTACGGAAAAATTTATTAAAAACAACCCCAGGTTATAAATCCTGGGTTTCCCCTGAAAAGACCTGAATTTTGGGGGGATCACTACATGAAGTCATCGCCTCTAGTTTTGCCACGTTGAATTACACATGGACATGGTTTATCAAGTACATGTATTTCTATTTTTCCGCCAGTCATTTCCTAAAAACCATTCATCCTTTACAGTATAAATAAACAAAAAGAGGCCTTGGTATGTTTTGATCCATGGCTACCTCTCAACCGAGAAGTGCATGAACCTATTAAAGTGGGGAATTTAACCTTGACATCAAAGTGGTTTGTATAAAATATGAGAGAATCACATTTAGTATAAAAAGTTATTCAGAAATGCAGATGAATAGATCTTTAAAGTTTAAAGGACAAGTCCACCCCAACAAAAAGTTGATTTGAAAAAGGAGAAAAATCCAACAACAGCAGAGTTATGACATTTTATAATTTTGCTTAATTTCATAAAACAGTTATAACATGTACATGTGCATCCTGGTCGCGTGCAAATAAAATGACTGATGACGTTATCCCTCCTTTTATTATATTTTATTATTTCAATTTTCTCCCCATCCTGCTCATTGTCATGTGAAACACAATTTTATTCCTCCCCTGCCCCCAACATGTGGAACTTCCATTGTTTTAACAGTTTGTGGTTCAGTCAATTTGGTATTTATCGTCAAAAATAGAGCTCTGCCTATTTTCTTTTTTTTTCTTTTCTTTCTTCTTTTTGAATTTTAGATTCTTATAGTTTAGGTCTAATAGGATTTGTTTGCATTCTGCATTTCATTTTCTGTTACTTTTTAGTGTATCTTTTGTAAATATGTATATCTGTACCTTGGTTACTACACTTTTTTGTTGGCTTGTTCTATGATGTTTTATACGATTGCTAATCTAAGTTGGCCTATGGTCCACAAGCTAAGCTTTTTAGTAGGTCACACGTTTCATTTCCATCTATTCTCATGGGTGTTACAAGTATATTATATAAAAAGTAGTGCATGTATTATGTATATTATTAATGTATATTATCCTGTAATATTTACTTTTTGTTCTTTGCTATTTGCTTGTATCACATTGATTTACTGTTGTTGTTGCTGTTTGTTATCGGATTTGAAACGAAATAAAGATTCATTCATTCAAATTTGTAGATTGATATATTGAATAATTCAAATAAAAAACAAAAGAAATAGTGAGTGATGCCTGATGGGTATTATCAATTCCCTCATTTGCATATCACTGAGTTAAGCATATAAACGTTTTGTGAAAAATAATAAGCAGAATTTTAAACTGTCACAATTATCTTATTTTACATCCGATTTTGATGAAATTTGTACTTGCTATGCTTGTTTGATTTTTCTCTATTGATTCAAATCAACATTGTTATGTGGTGGACTTGACCGTTTGAAGGGAATTTAATTCAACACCAGATAACCACCATTTTAACCTTGAAATCAAACTGGTTTGTATTTAATACATGTATGAGAGAAACACATTCATTTAGATTTAGCAAAAGTTCATCAGAAATATCTCTGCATATGTACAGGCCTGTGTTTTGGGGGAGAAAATATTTTCAGACATCATTATAAAAATGGGAACTTCGAAGTTACAAGACACACGTACATAGGTTACAGTTGTTGCTGTTAAACATTCATTTACATATTTTCCTACTCATATCAAAGCGGTAATCCAGGAATGTCTAGTTTATTTCAACAAGCTCAAATGCTTAAAACAAGTGGAATGCCTCTGGCCGTCTCACCTGCATCACGCGGTTCAATATAGCAGCAGTGCTGACTATGAATACTACTCTAACTCGCACAAGATGTTCAGTGATACATGGTTACTCTTATGTCCAAGTTTAATGAACTAGACCACTTTTTATGAACTAGACCAATAAACTTACAGAGATATGATGGTTATTCAACAAAAAACCCCAACATGGCCAAAGTTCATTGACCTTACATGACCTTTGACCTTGATCATGTGACCTGAAACTCGAACAGGATGTTCAGTGATACTTGATTACTCTTATGTACAAGTTTCATGAATCAGATCCATAAACTTTCAAAGTTATGATGGTAATTCAACAGATACACCCAATTCGGCCAAAGTTCATTGACCTTTGACCTTGGTCATGTGACCTGAAATGAGCACAGGATGTTCAGTGATACTTGATTACTCTAATGTCCAAGTTCAATGAACTAGACCAATAAACTTTCAAAGTTATGATGGTAATTCAACAGATACCCCCGATTCGGCCAAAGTTCATTGACCCTAAATGACCTTTGACCTTAATCATGAGACCTGAAACTTGCACAAAATGTTCAGTGATGCTTGATTACTATTATGTCCAAGTTTCATTAATCAGATCCATAAACTTTCAAAGTTATGATGGGAATTCAACAGATATCCCCAATTCGGCCAAAGTTCATTGACCCTAAATGACCTTGACCTTGGTCATGTGACGTGAAACTCATGCAGGATGTTCAGTGATACTTGATTAACCTTATGTCCAAGTTTCATGAACTAGGTCCATATATTTTCTAAGTTATGATGACATTTCAAAAACTTAACCTCAGGTTAAGATTTCGATGTTGATTCCTCCAACATGGTCTAAGTTCATTGACCCTAAATGACCTTTGACCTTGGTCATGTGACATGAAACTCTAATAGGATGTTCAGTAATACTTGATTAACCTTATGGCCAAGTTTTATGAACTAGGTCCATATACTTTCTAAGTTATGACATCATTTCAAAAACTTAACCTCAGGTTAAGATTTGATGTTGACGCCGCCGCCGTCGCCGCCGCCGTCGGAAAAGCGGCGCCTATAGTCTCACTTTGCTTCGCAGGTGAGACAAAAACCTTCGCCAAGTGATCGAGAAAGACACATATAACTTTTTGCTTGATGTAAGGTACATGACATTGCCATAAAATTCAGTGCATTTTGCATGTACATGTATTTCTTTTGATCTAGTTAAGTTTGTCACCATAAAGACTCTCTGGATCACAATTTTTTACATCTTTGATAAAGCTATAAGGACCTATTTTGAGGACATCCTACCGGACTTTGGAAGGGTATAAACTTTTCTGAAAAAATAGCCATTTCAAACTTTTTTTATTTCCACTGCGCTTGAATAGTAATGTCCGTATTAAACACTTGTACATGGAGATCAATTACCTTTCTATAGCAATATGAAAAATTGTATATTTTTATTGCACATGTATATGAGAATTACGCATCTTTACTGATGGGTGCGTGATGAGTTTTTTTTCTTTAAAAAAAAAAAAATAGCCATTTCAAACTTTTTTTATTTCCACTGCGCTTGAAGAGTAATGTCCGTATTAAACACTTGTACATGGAGATCAATTTCCTTTCTATAGCAATATGAAAAATTGTATATTTTTATTGCACATGTATATGAGAATTATGCATATTTACTGATGGGTGCGTGATGAGTTTTTTTTTCTTTTAAAGACGGCATAGATCCATGCATTTCAGGGTGAACTTCCCTTTTAAATCTGATGAATATTATTTATTTTGCATGAATTCTTATAGAATTTGTACCAGAAGCAATCATCTTTAGTAGTGGAAAACATGTTAATCTTGTTCACAATAGACTTGTTTTGAATAGCGAATTGCAAGTCATATTTGTAGAGTCACAAGTATTTACATGAACGCACAGATGAATATTAACAAAAAGGATTTGGGACATTTTTTTTCAACTCATCAAAATTGTCAATCTTCAGTCAACAAACTTATGATTTTTTCCCCAAAATAGAACCCCTCCCCTCATAAAACTCATGTATGCATGTACACAGAATCAACATTCAAACATTTGTTTAAATTATTATTAAAGAATAAAAAAGTAACTCCCAAAAATCTAAATGGCATTGAACTTTTTCATGACAAATATTTCAATATTAGTTGAAGTGTTAATCCTTGCTTTAATAAATGCTGAAAATATTTTTAGTGATTTAGAACACTGATCCATCTGGTCATACATGACAGCAAGAGTATACATGTGCATGTATGGCACATGATTAGTGGAAGAAATATTGTCAACTTTTTAGGACTTTTGATACCACAGTAGGTGGTTTCAAAATGCCCCGATCATAAGAATCCCTGTTTGGTTCTCAATCAACTTCCCAAAGATTTATAGTCAATCCATTTCCACATGTACATGTCGCAATGATCAAGTTTCTGACTTCGTAGAACCAAGAAGATTCTATGACTGGAGTTCCAACAGGCAACAAATTTATTTAAGCAGCTGTTCATTTCTAAAGAAGCACAAAAGAAAGAACGGCAATAAGGACCTTTTGATGTCCGCCTTCGAAGCCGCCAGTTTCAGTGAAGAAATCCGAGGGGTGAATTTTTTACGAATATCCATTTGTATCAATTTTCCATCTTTCATATTAATAAACAAACTGAAATTTGAATGCATGACAAAACATCAATAACCAAGCTCTATTACGACGAGATATTTGCCCAGATGATATCAATCAACCTTTAATTAGTGAAAAAAGAAAGAATTTGACCATTATTGAAACTAGATTTAAACACTTTTCCGATCATTTGCGGCGAATGAAAATTTCAAATGTGGTCGGTGGAATATTGTTGTTCATTACTGTATATGCCAGATGAGTGCCTGCACATGCCGAGACGAGCAAATTTGAGTCCTATTTCAGGACATATTGCACAATTTACTTTTGCATGCCTCCGAATTATGTACTACACATGTAACCAGACCAAGATGCGGCGAAAAAGTAATTATCATCACAAAAGCATATTTCCCTTTATGTATGACCTATAGCTGCAGAGTCATGCGGGAATCATTTGTCTACACAATTGCAAGAGATGTTGAGCAAAGTGCATGCCTGACATACTTTTTGCTGGCAGATTTTATTTGCTGTTACTCCATCTCATTTGAACCTCCTTGGTAGAACACAGAGATGCAAAGGATATTTCATTTTATTTATATTTCCGGGTAAAAGAATTTTCGCACACACAAAAAAATTATATGAATATCCTACATTGTAGAGATCTATAGAAATTCATGTTTCTCTTAATCTTAGCATTCATGGTTGTGTAACAGCCCTGCCTACCTTCTACAACCAAAAATGTAGTAGTAACAAAAGAATTTTTTGACAAAAAAAGAGCATTTTTTTAAAATTTGTCTGAACGTAACAATCGCCAGCTGTAGTGAGATCGGTGAAAAAACATGTGAAATGACTCTACTTGAAAACTTAATGATTCACCCTTTTAAACACGTGCTCATAGGCAAGAATTCACTTCTTCTTTTTATGCAACAATACTGTCCCGACAGTGATTTTTACCGGTCTGGGACTATCAGACCGGCGCCAGTGCCACGCACTGAGTATAATACATACTCCATGATCAGAATTTTTTTTAAAAAGTAACAAATTTATACAAAAAAAAAGTATTGGTGCATTTATTGCTATAAATTTTATAGCAAACAAGAGTGTCGCTAAGGCGAGCACATAATACGCCCGTCTGTAACGCGGAAAATGGAGCTATTGGTCAAGCAAGAAAAGTGGAAGATGGCGACTTCACCTTTGACATTCTGACCTCAAAATCAATAGAATTGCTAGGATCTATAAATAGTATCATACACACCGAACTACATACCGGTAAGCCTAGGTTAAGTTCAACTAAAGTTATCAAATTAACAAGGACTTCAGAAGGATGAGATGAAAACATGTCACTTTGATCTTGACCTTTGACTTTTTGACCTCTAAATCGATAGGCTTGCTGGGATCAATGCTAGTATCATACACACCAAATTATACAGTATGAGCCTAGCTTCAGTTCAACCAAAGTTTTCACGTTTACAAGGACTGCAGAAGGGTACAATGAAAATATGTCACTGTGACCTTGACCTTTTGACCTCAAAATCAATAGACTTCCTGGGATCAATGCTAGTATCAAACACACCAAATTATATGAGCCTAGAACAATGAAAATACATCACTGTGACCTTTGACCTTTTGACCTCAAAGTCGATAGGCTTCCTGGGATCCATGCTAGTATTATACACACCAAATTATAAGAGCCTAGGTTAAATTCAATTTAAGTTATCGTGTTTATAAGGACTGCAGAAGAGTGCAATGAAAATAGGTCAATGTGACCTCGACCTTTGACCTCAAAACCAATAGGCTTCCTGAGATCCATGCTAGTATCATACACACCAAATAATATAAGCCTACATTTAGGTTAAGTTCAACTGAAGTTATCGCATTTACAAGGAAAAGTTACCGGACAGACGGACGGACGGACGGTAGGACACAGAGCGTGATACCTAATACATGTACGTCCCGTCAAGACGGGCGTATAACAAGAGGAACAGCTACCCCAAAACAAGGTGACGGTTGGCATGTCTGGAGTATTGTATGGTCTGTAACAATGTAATAGGAAATAACTCTAGGATCAAATCAATATTTTCTTTGAGATTTTAAAAGACATGTCTCACATTCCTTGCATAATTACATGCTTCTCAATACAATCCTGTTGACAGTTGACTACGTACATGTATGACATCATTAACTTATCCAATATCTCATGGATCAAAAAGAATAATTCCCTTCAGATTTTCATATTCAGGGCAAAAGACCTTTTTTACAATCGCTCATAGAATATTCATGTACATGATTGAGAATGTATTCAACAAAATGCAACTTTTTGTTATGCCTCACTCTATTTTGATCTTTATACTGTTTTGTTTGTCTGAATGCATTATAAATGTATCTGTTCAACTTCAAATCATATACTTCTAGCCTGGAGTATCCCTTTATTCAAAGTCGCCTTTATGTATGTGAGGGTAGATTTCCCCTTTTAAAAAATCTATGCCATCACCTCACAATAACACCGCAAAGTAAATAATGCTTTGTAAACATATCAACAGGAAGTACATTCAACCCGATCAACAAAAAGGCCAATACATATATATATATGTATATGTATACATAATTGTGAAGAGCAGGAACCTATACAATGCGAGGTGCTTTCTACAGTGTGTATCAAAAAAAAGTTTACACTTTGAAAAAGCCCTGGGAATTAAAAAATATACAAGATGTGGGTAATTTTTTTCACGTATAATCTTGGGTTTGGGTCTCATCTATCCAACAAAAGTAAAAGTTTTGACAGAATGTTACACTTGAGTGAGCACTGTCCATTTTTGTAAAGCTCGCAGAAATGCTCATTTGTACGCTGTGTCAAGGGGAAAGGGCGGAATCAAACTTACCCTGCGAAACATTTCTCATACATTTCCCTTGCATTTTTAGTCAATTGAAATTAAACGGATACATTCAAGCATTTTGTAACAATTTTGGCACCCAAATTAGAATTTCAACACTTAGTAAACACAACCTTTTCCCTTTTTGTGCCTGCTGGATCTGAGGACATACATGTAACTGAATCTGAACAAAAGTTTATACCAGACATCTCTAGCATTTTTTTCACTAAGTTTTTATCATTTACAGTGGGTTTACATTTCATTTTGCATTTAATACTTGGTTCTCCACACTTTTCCCAAGCTTGACAACATTTGATTAACAAAATGAAAATCAAGCCTAAGCCATTTTATGTACATGTAAATCACAGCTCAGTGTAAAGCAAATATCGTCACAATGGCCTCGGTGTGTGGGGGAGTGGGGTGGGGCGCAATGCACTCCTGGAAGTGGTTTGGGCAAGGAAACAAATTAAAAACGGTAAAAGATATCTTCAAATCAATTTTACTAGTTAAATTCCACGTGTTCTTCATGATTAAGGTTTACTTTTATTCGCATAACTATTTCAAAGTTCTGCGCAAATCATTTTTCACTCAATTCTTCAAAAGTAAGTGGTGCTCACTCAAGCGGAAATATTTTTCGACAGTTATATCGTCATTTGCTAAAATGGATCTGTACCAATGTTAAAATGTGGAAAAATCTTCAGGATATTACAAATGTATAATTTTACAGGACTTTTTCGAAGTGTATAAACTTTTTTTTGATACGCACTGTATATTTGAGAGGATGCAATATGTAGATACAGCGGGAATAAAGCAATCGACGTAGCCGGGGTTTAGTTCATCAAGTTAATTCACAACAAGCTTTTGGCCATATTTTGGCCTTCTTCAGGTACCTGAAGAGAAACAATGTACAAACAAATGTATAAACAAATGTACAAACAACTTAAGGCTAATTTAGGTCGTAATTTGATTCATTGAAGTCAATAAGAATGGCAGCCGCCTTCTGAAAATCTATAAACAGACATCTTAAAGAATTCGCTGATATATCATCATATATGTGTGGTTATGTACTTGTATTATACAAGAAATAGGTTTATTTTTGAAAGATATTGGTTTTAAATATGTACATAAAAAAATCACATGAGTAAGCACAAGTTTGTATTTATTTAAAGCAAACTTGCTTCTCACAACTTTTGTATTCACGATCGAGTACACATGGATCACAAAGTTACCAAATATCTCGAATCAAAAAGAATATTTTCCTCTCAGATAAATACCACGTTCCCGGCATACATCACGGATATTGCATGGTTCTCTTAACGTCTGCGTTCATGGTTGAATACGGATCCCTATTAAAATCAGTTTACATGTGACACTGGTTTAAATTCCTGACTCTGGTACTGTATCTAGGTCGTCGTCTTTCACACGTGCTCACATAATCACATTAGCCACACATTTTTATGCAATTATTTCTCATACAGCTACATGTACATGTAGGTATTGTGATTCCATACTACAGTACGTCTGGAAATCTGCGAAGATTTAACTTTACTGTACAACTTCTTTCATGCTTTTAGGTGAAAAGCAGTTCTAAAACCCTTTCCATACATACCTTGCACCAATGGACACTCGGTGCCGCGCGAACTTCGCATTTCACGCTCAAACAACCCATTTTTTCCCTCCTTGAAAATAATTCAGCACAGAGAGGTTCATGACCCAGCACAAAGAGTTAAAGGGTAAGACAACCCACCCCCCCCCCTCCAAAAAAAATGTTTCAAATTGAAAAGAGCAAAATCAAACAATATAAGTTACAATTTCTTTGAATAATGTGAAATAAGAAAGTTAGGACATTTCAATTATTTTGCTTGAAACAAAAAATAATACATGTAACTTATACGGAAATTTGAAGTCATCCACATGTTTATCTCAGCAATACTTACCGGTATAAAGAAATTCTTTCTAACACTTCTTGCATACTTGATGGTGAACGAGGATCAAACACATCATATAGTTCAATATCATTGGCACAGTTGAGATAGAAAAGATGTGCTTACGAAGGATAAATGAGACAGGAGTGATATAAACATTGAAGAGTATAGGGCCCATAACAGACCCTTAGGGGACACCGTATTTGCAAGTCCAAGGAGCTGAAACTTGCTCTGATATTTTAACACGGGATGTCCAGCCAGTGAGATTTGAGAGCTTCCATTGGAGAGCAACATTTGACACCTTGAAATAATAATTGTACATTTATATTGCACAAAATTACTCAACTGCGCATTATAATAATGTTAGATACCTGGCTATAATTGCTGTGCTGCCTACAGGCATTCTAGCATTCAAGGAATTTCTTCCTATTGGGTACCCTTTATACCTCAGCCGGGTTGAGGGCAGCACAATATGGGTAAATTACCTGCTGGAGGAAAACAAGCCAAGCTGGGAATTGAATCCATGTCCCTCAAATTGAAAGACAAGAGTCATAACCACTAGACCACGACGGTACCTAAAAAAGGACCGTTTGTAGTTGTAACTCATGAGGAGGATATATATATCTCACTACACAAACAATGCGAGTGCCTAGAGCAAGATAAAATTTCTTTATATTCTGACCTAAAAGCTTGATATTCTAAGCATTTTTGGTACCAATTATTAATATTGGTATCTAAAAGAACAATAGATGCAAGCGCGCAAGCTAGAAATTTTGATATTTCGATCTGAACAAATTTGATAGTTTAAAAAAACATACATGTAGGGAAAGGCGGGGTAAGTTGAGCATTGGGGCAAGTTGAGCCACCAGGCCAATAATGAATGAGTCAGACATCGTGGTGGTGTCATGTATTGATGACCCATTGCATAACCTTAACCCCACCACATTGTTTTCCACTTTGAAACAAAAAGTAGTTTTTTAGAGGGAAATTTATGAATTTCAGCCAAAAAAGTAAAAAAGAGTGTGAAGTACATGTAGATAAGTGCTTTATACACACACGTCTTTAAATATAGTAAAGACATGATAACAACATTGTTAGTCCAGGTATGGATCTTCATTCTTGTCATAGTCTTTTATATGATGGATGCATAACTCTTAACATGCCACGCACACTACTAACCCAATGCCACAGTGCTAATCCGATGCTAATCCCCTGTGCCAGCCACAAAACCCCCCTGTGCCACATTGATTTTGGGATCGCGAGTCGTATTCACTCCTTTCAATAGTCATGATTACAATTGCTTGTAACTCTCTAACGATTAGTTTATCCACAAAATATTGTGTAGTAAAGTTGTAGGAAATGTCATACCCCTTATAATGATGTCTTCATTATATGGATTGGTTATTATCTTTACCGCTAAAATATGAGTTGTATCAAGTAGTTCCATTTTGTGGAGTGTTTTGTATGGATCAAAAACCTAGGTCTCTTTCCTCTCAGAGGCTGAGCCATATCTTGTAAAAAATGTAGAAATACTCGAAAAAGTCGAAAGTAAACCGCGTGAGTAAGTTGATCTGTCAGAAAGCAGAGTTCGCACTGCACACAATAGTGCTAATTACGGCGTGCATGCGATGCGCAATACAGTGCAAAACAGCGTAACAATGATTGTTATTCTGAATGTGCGCAGTCATGCACGAAGCAGGCGAGGGTAGGAAACAATGCAAGCACAAAGCAATCAATAGTAGGTGTGCGAGCACGAGTGTGGCATGTTATAGTAGGATACGTAGCGTGCACGAAGCACTCAATGAGATAATAAATGTGTGGATACAAAATTATCGCACTAAGTTCGGACTGGGGTAAGTTGAGCCAAACAGCATGGGGCAAGTTGAGCCATGGTAATTCTTATGGTAATGTATCTTAAAAAAACAAACTATAAAAATCGATTGAAATGCAGGCTGAAATTACATGACTGCTTTTTTCCTTTTAAAGGATGTTAGTATTTATAGAGAATTAGCAAGTGAAAAGACTTTAAACAAAAAATTGACATGCTGCTTCTCCCCCCAAACATTTTGTACATATTATTAGTTTTTGTGACTCAACTTACCCCAGATGGTAACACAACTTACCCCATATATGGGGCAAGTTAAGTCATTTGACATCGTTTTTTTCAAAGGTCACGATGACTTTCAGTGTGGGGGTAGAAAGTTACATGTAGGTGAAAAACATTTCCCAAGAATCAAATCAGGCAAGGTACTTATTTCTAAAATAGTACTAGTCATATCAATTCTAACATGCAAAATGCAAAAAGTGTCACAACTTACCCCGCCTTCCCCTATATATGCAATCGTAACAGGAGGTTTTTTTTAGTTAGAACTAAAAAAGGGACATTCTATCATTACGTCAAACCCCCGTTTGAATAAAGACCGCAGTTCAGACTGCAAACTGCGGTCCCATACCCCATTTTTCATTTGAAAAATCTCAACAACATTTCCAGCCCCGATAAACCCATCTTGGCCAGGTCCTTGTCTCAGGTCCAGGCCCTTGTCTCAATTTCACCACCACAGGCCATGGTGGTGAGCGTTGAGCCAAGGACGAAATGATAAACAAGAGCTGTGCTATTACGTAAGACTTGTCTGCCTGTAGGACATTATTGTATTCAATATTAATCACGTTTTCAAAGGCATATTACATTGAGACATCCAATATTAGTCCATTTTCAATTTTGAACGAAGAAAATCGACCTCGAAATAAGGAAAGTAAGCGAATAAAAATTATGGTATGCTTAGCATGGAGGGACCGCGATGCATCCCATAGTTTCTGTCCGTCAAGCAAGAAAATATGGGATGTATGCCGTTGATATGCAAACAAATATGAAATCATTATTTTTTTAATTTGGCAAATGCAGGTTCTTTAGAGGTGTAGAAATGGGGTGGATGAAGAAAAATAAGACAGCCAGAAAGAAAGAAAGAAATAGAGAAAGAAAGGAAGGAAGGAAGGAGGAAGGAAGGAGGAAGGAAGGAAGGAAGGAAAGAAAGAAAGAAAGAAGAAAGAAAGAAAGAAAGAAAGGAGGAAGGAAAGAAAGGAAGAAAAAAGTTGCACTTTCACCGCGTGTATACATGGAACTCCGTAGTAGGCTCTAGAACTACACACATTGCGATCCATCGTGTGTGGCTCCCTGCTGTGACTGTATATGCTGCGAAGTGTTATCTTCGGACCGAGGTCAAGAAACAGGTGTTTCTATACTTTAATTTCATGCTTGGGGCAATTACGGTTTGTAGTACTTGGAGAAGAGAATTGATGATAAGGGAAACTGGGGTATAGCTGCTCTCAAACGGAGATTTTTCGTCATGTTCACCTGTTTAATCTTGAAATGTATGGGTTTATGCTCAGGAAATGATTGATGCAAGTGCAAAGTGCGAGCTGAAAATTTTTATATTCCAATCTGGAAAACAAAAGTTTTGAGCACAATTTTAAATAAAGAACAAGTTGCATTATCTCAATCTTGCTTGCCGATTTCTGTGTAAAAGTACAATCATATCTTATTTTTGCACATCTGGAATTATGGGGGGGAGGGGGGAAATGATATGTCTGCCCCCCCCCAATATTTTCATTGGTGAGGCGAGCAATTTTTCTTCTTCATAATTTAAAAGATTAATTAAAGTTGCAAATCTGAATAAAACAAAAGATACTGTAAATGTTTCTTTTACACCATTTTGTGTGGCCCGATTGTAGGTTTTCACCAAAATTGCAGTGTGCACATGTTATTCACGAGGGAACCCCTTTCTGAATGTCTACTGTATACTATCAAATATTTTATGAGGGAACTTGTTGATATCATTTTAAAGCTTAGGAGTCCTTTTCATGCTCAATGAAAAACTCGATATTCATGTTGGGTGACTTTACCTGAAAAAATTCAATTATTATTATCATTCAATAATGAGATCCATAATTACAATACTCGTCATAAAGTAATTTTCATATACGGTATTCAGATGTACTAAAACATTTGATTCATTAATTTTTAAACGTACTGCACCCCTTATTTGAAATGCACTTCCTCAAGAGATAAAGTCAAACTAGTAATTTCAAGGGTTATAAAAGGAAATTAAAGTCATATCTGTTAAAGTTAACACATACCTAATCCCTATTTATATACTTTTCATACAATAATAATTCAACTTTTCACTCCCTCTTCACTTCACTTTATGTTTATTTTGTAAAATTCCTTATTTTTGTACTGTTTTTTATAATCATTTACCTTAAACTAACCATTGCAACAATGTTTAATTCCAGTTTGGGACACAGCCTTGACAAGTTCAAGTCTCTTTTTGAACTTTTGCAGTGACCCAATTCCATTTGATTTTTTTTCTGTATATGTGCAATCAATACCATTTCTGTGTTTGTATACATTGTATTGTATTCAAATGTAAATCTTGTATGTAAATCTTGTAAAATGGTATGTATGAGTTGTATCTTTTTATCGAATGGAATGAATAAATCTTGACTTGGGTTTGGGTGGCTGCTAATCAGGCAAAAAAAATTCCTGTTAATTATTCCTGCACTCACACTGCCCGAAACATATCCTTGGGGAGAAGTTCCTGAAGTCACGAGCATGCGCAGTATGATTTGATAAGCAAGCAAGGCACGAGATTCAAAATCACTAGCTCGAAGCAGCCGCCCACGGTGACCGCACCCAACTACACGCTGGGCTAAAAACTCCCATAATTTACTTTCACACTGCCAAAGTACCTGCCACCTTGGAAAAATATCAGTGAAAGTTCTCGAAATTTTGACAAGTACCTTCTATTTAGCGGGTATTTTCTTTTGGGTAGATTACACGTTATTTGCTTTCACACTGCCAAAATCACATGCTATTTTCCGATCATGGTAAATTTGCCGATCACAAAATACCTGGATCTGACGAACTTGGAAGCAGTCTGAAACCCACTGACCTAACAAGATGTAATGCTTACCTCCGTTATCCAGGATGCAATCTACCCCTAGACCACCAGTATCCTCTAAGCATTCATTAAGGATGGCAAACCTTTTACTTCCACTGGCGTCTATGACACGGGCTGTAGGAGATACAACATACAATGCACAGTCATTAGGAAGGGAGAGAAAAATAATAATAACGTGCAACATTTATATAGTGCTTTACAATGTTTCTAAAAGCGCTGCATACTATTGCCCTGGCTTTGGCACGGCTATCCTGATTGTACGCTTTGAAGGAATTCCTTCCTTCTGGGTACCCATTTACTACACCTGGGGCCCGTTTCATAAAGCTGTTCGTAAGATACAAATGAATTTACGTACGACTAGTGACCATTTCATGTGCTAAATGATACTCCTATGTAACTGATTTAGCACCTAAGAACATGTTTCAGTCGTGCGTAAAGTTGTGCGTAACTTCTTTACGAACAGCTTTATGAAACGCCATCCTGGGTGGAGCGTGGCAAATGTAGATAGTATGCCTTGATAAAGGGCGCAGTAGTGGTAGTTGAACCCCGGACCTTGGGAAGTTTGAGCCTGGATTTGACTGTGGAAACGGTATAAAAGAGAAGTGGTTTGAGACGAATGGTCCACCTGCTGAGGAAAGAAGTTGGTAAACCTATGAAAAGAGCATGGGATCTGAAAGTGGATGGCGTAAAATGAAAGGAAGAGTCATGGCGTGGTGGTTCCGACTCCAGACTTGTAATCTGAGGATCGTGCGTTCAAATCCTACCGCTGCCTTTCGTCCTTCGGCATGGCATCAATCCACACTTTGCCACTCTCCACCCAGGTTTTAATTAAATAGCTACGCCATGGTAGGATGCCAAAGCATATGTTGTATGTAATTAAGTCTTGGTACTCTTGTTAGAATGCTACCCAGGGAGTGGAGAAAGTTCATACGTTATGTGCAGGCATGTCAGGATCCGTTGACCAGGGTAATAATATATCTGTCAATAATGTATCTGTAAGCACTCAGAGATATTGTTCTGATGCATAATTTAACTGCAATATAAAAACGGAATATACATGCATCAGGGAAGACCAAATATCACATAGAAAGATGTGTAAAAGGGTGGTCTGAATATGAGGAAACATGCTCTAAACAGAAAAAAGTGGAAGGAGAAAATGTCAACATTACACATAGTCTGTAATACTCTATTACCCTTTTTACACAGGCTAAAATTTCCTTAACCCCGTACTATTGGTGGGGCTAAATGGCGATAGCCCACTTTCATTTTACACAGCATTTTTGCAAAGTGGGCTAACCCCACCTATAGTACGGGATTATTTGGCCCTGCAAAAAAGCAGGGTTATCCCACCAATTGCGGTGCTAAGAGCAATAGTACGGGGTTAAGATCGCATGTGTAAAACGAAAGTGGGCTAAGCTTAACCCCGTACTATTTGGCCACACCTATAGTACGGGGTTAAGGAAATTGTAGCGTGTGTAAAAAGTGTACAAGTGAAGTACTTGTACTACGAATGATCGACAAAAACCACTAGTCCGGGGTTAGCGAGTTTCGTGTGTGAAAAGCAAGCATTCCTTATCCGGGGTTAGCAATAACAATTTGGCATGTGTGAAAAGGAAAAAAAATAGTACGGGGTTAAGGATAGTACGGGGTTAGCGATAGTCCGGGGTTAAGAAAATCCTGTGTAAAAAGGGCATATGTAAGAGGGGAAATGCTGACTAACATATTTATGAAGGGGATTATAATAAAACGACCAAGAAATGTCTTACTGAGTTCGGGTTTTATATTCTCAAGGAAAGATCTTTCTTCTTCTGAAGCTGCTGTCGTGATGACCTTCGCACCCCAGCCCTGGGCCAACTGAATGCCAATATATCCTGCAGGCTATGGAAAGAAAGAGGGAAAGAGATTGAATGGATGAGGGATGACGACATGGAGATCAAAACATGACAACATTAAACTATCCTTTAAAATGTGGAGCGTTGTAGCACAGTGGATTAGTCTTCTGACTTTGAAACAGAAGGCCGTGGGTTCGAATCCCAGCCATGGCGTGATTTCCTTCAGCAAGAAATTCATCCACATTGTGCTGCACTCAACCCAGGTGAGAAGAATGGGTGCCCGGTAGAAAAAAATTCCTTGAATGCATGAGTGCCTAGGCAGCTCAGGTAAAGCCGGGGTAATAATAGCAGGGCCCGCTGGTAGAACAATTTTTGAAACTGAAGTGGCTACCCTGGGTAAAAATACCTTTATTATTATCATTCCACGACTGCAACCACTATCACCAAAGCATCATCAACATAACGTATATTAAAAGTGGGATTAACAAAAACTGAAATTATCTGCTGCTGGCTATTATTATTATTATCATTATAAAAATTACATTTTCCTTTGCTCTTCACCTACATGTATTGTAATAAAACAAACTTCCGTAGTTACCTCATGGACAAGTATGTACAACTGTCCTCTCCTTTCCTCAATTAGGATAGGCAAATTATAAAGCAAGATACTGCACAAGCTAGCCTGACATAGCAGGATGCATAAATTGCACAGACCGGTGGCCTAAGCACCATCATCATCATTTTTCCTGGAACAAACATGTGTATCATTTTTTATCATATTCTTACCCGGGCGCCATCCATGATAAGAATCGTTTCTCCACCTTGCAGATGACCAAGATAGCGCAGAGCAGTATACATTTTCAACCCCTCACCAGCACAGCTGGCAGCATCCCTGTAGCTCACCTTCTCGGGTTTTATCACTGTATCAAACAAATGATTATTAACATATGCATTACATAAACAAAACTCCTAGGGAACATGGTGTTTCTATGAATGATTTTAAACTACCTGGTACAATGTATGTAAATTAAGCAGAAAACTACAGAAACATATATGTATTGATTAAAGTTTGACGAAAATATGATCGAGCATTATGAATGTTCAGAATTTCACATGCCAGAAACTCCCCAAAAGGCTGATGAACTCTATTACTGATGGTCCATGATATATATATATTTTTTTGTCATGAATAGGGATTATCATTGTTTTTTTAATCAATATTTCTATTGGCTAGAACAATATTTTTCATTATCAATATTTCATAATCCATTATTAATAGATTACCCCTTTACTACAAAACTTCAATATGAAAATTGAAATGTGAAATTTTGAATTTCTATCAACTTGAATGTGAAATTTGGATTTCGGAGCTTGTATTCAAGTGTGTGAGAGTGTGTGTGTGGGGGAGGGCAGTGACACATTACATGAGCCTCAACCCACAACCTCGTGGAGGAGCCGTGGTGTAGTAGTTCTGACTCTCGCCTTGTAAACAGAGGGTCGTGTGTTCGAATCCAACCGCGGTCTCATTACGAAAATTTCCCGTTTGATTCCCGACCTCACTTCGGACTGCAAACTGCGGTCGGATACCCCGTTTTGCGTTTGGAAACTCAAAAACATTTCCAACCCCGATAAACCCATCTTGGCCAGGTAATCCCCTTGTCTCAATTTCACCACCACGGGCCAGCCAAACGAGCGTTGAGCCAAGGACGAAATGATAAACAACAGCTGTGCTATTACGTAAGACTTGTCTGCCTGTAGAAGGATCTTCGGAATGAAATTATTGTATTCGATATTAATCACGTTTTCAAAGGCATATTACATTCAGACATCCAATACTAGTCCATTTTCAATTTCGAACGAAGAAAATCGACCTCGAAATAAGGAAAGTATGCGGAATAAAAATTACGGTATGCTTAGCATGCAAGGACCGCGATGCATCCCATCTAGTTTCTGTCCGTACAGCAAGAAAATATGGGATGCATGCCGTTCACTCGCGCAACGATACAGTCTTAACGAAAGAAAGAAAGAAAGGAAGGAAGGAAGGAAGAGAGAGAGAAAGAAAGAAAGAAAGAAAGAAAAAGAAAGAAAGAAAGAAAGAAAGAAAGAAAAAAAGAAAGGAAGAAAAAAGTTTCTATCAACGCGTGTATACATGGAACTCCATGCACTCACCAGAACACACATTGCAATCCATCGTGTGTGGCCCCCTGCTGTGACCGTTGATGCTGGGGTGTATTATCTTCGGACCGAGGTCAAGAAACAGGTGTTTCTATACTTAAATTTCATGCTTGAGGGCAATAGGATTTGTAGTACTGGGAGAAGAGATTTGATGATAAGGAAAAATGGGGTATACTGCTCTTAAACGCAAGATTTTCGTCATGTAGCATCCTTTGGCAAGGCGTTAATCTACACTTTGCCACTCTCGACCCAGGTGCTAAATGGGCACCCGGTAGGATGTGAAAGTCATTGTAGCTTGTCCAGTACGCATATTTTTTTTTACACCACTGCTCCGCCAAAATCCCCAGAAATACGAAAGAAACGACTCGCGGGCAAGTCTAATATGTGCGCTCTTGAAAGCAAATTAAAGCTCTCGGAATTCCCGCGTGAGATGTGTATGAACCCGGTGTATTAAGTTGAATGAATTATCCAAAACCACCTGAAATCATCCCGTTACCACATTATTTTCTTAAGGTTATTGTTGATATTACGGAAAAGGGTTCTAAAAACCATTTTAGTTTGTAACTGAGCTGATTATATTGTATTGAAAATGAAGATGTAAAGGATATTGTCTATTTAAAGTCTTGTGGCGAATTGAATTTGCTGAAAGTGTGGTGAGGGCACTTCATAATATTTTTCCTACAGTATATAGGCCTCACTAGCGTCCCTACGGGGAGGGCAGTCTGCCCCCCCACCCCTGACGAGTCACAAACCATGCAAGGGATCCCTGCCCCCCCCTGACGAGCTTGAAGTCCTTTTTTTTGCTTGTCCATTTTTTTTCTGGTACGAAATCCTATATTTGTGGTTAAAGACCTAGTTATTTTTTTTTTCTATTTTTGCTTGTCAAATTTTGGGGTGGACGAATTTGCCCCCTGTGAAAAATCCTAGGTACGCCACTGATATAGGCCTTCTAGTATTGACTTGTTCTGAGGTTTTCCCAACCTTAAATACTTTTCAGAATATACATTTGCAGCAATTTGTACGTAGTGCACCTGTTGGATAAAGTTCAGTAGTAGCTGTGATCTGAGAAAGATGAAAAGAGCCCGAAAAGAGAGGAGAAGCTATAGGGGTGGGGAGTGCGAAGGAATAGAGATAAAGGGGGAGAGCTAGGAGATACAAGGAGATTGATTTGGAAAAATATTATATTGTAAAAAAATCAAAAGAAATGGACCTTAAGCAAGAGGGGTGGGGGAATAAAAGAAGACTCTACCCAAGCAGAAAAATCAAGCAAAAAAAAACGTTCATTGGACAACTAAATATTTATGAAATTTTAATCACATGAAAATATGGGGAAATCACATGACAAATTGCCGATTTCATCATCATGGATGCACCACTAACCATTCATTTTGTTTACAAATGTATTTATACTGCAAAAAATCATTATTTGAGCAACCACATGATTTTTTTTCAGAACTCGAATCAAGCCTTACATAAATTATGTAGGCCTTCTTAAAATATAATGAACTCAAAATATTGAGCTTGACTATATTTTTATACCTTTAATCACTCAATTATTATAAATATTGAATCATAAATTCATATTTTCAAGGTTGTTAAATAGAACTATAAAGTCTGTAATAATGGAAACATGAAAAGCATATCTATCATCTAGATATCCTGGAAAAAGTTTTGAGGAAATCAAAATTTCGGAAAAAAATAAATTTTGTAGTAATGACTTATGAACTATGGTTAGTCTGCACCTATGATGTCAACAAGTTGGTAATCGCCTACTCATTTCATTAAAAATTCATAACATTCTTATTAGTTGTCCGATTTTCTCTCAAACTTTTTATGCCTTTTCTGTCAATCTGATTTTTCTTGTCCCGTTGAAAAAAAAAGTTATTTTGGCGTAGACTTTCCTTTAAAAAAATTGAGAAAGAAAGAATTAATAGAGAGGTAGAGAGAAGCCTATCTGCCAAATAAAAATAATAATAATAATGATCAAAATATGACTAATATAGGCTAAAATCATATTTCTAGAGCGCATATCACTGCAGAAGCAGTCCCTAGGTGCCGTTCACTAGAGAAAAGCAAAGGTATCAAGGTGTACTTATCAATAAATACAGACCAAATCGACAAAGTGATTGTGCCTAATTTAATGGGATTTAATGACAACAAAATAAAAGTTGTTTTTTTGTATTGTGCATAAAGCAAGAGGGCAATGCAGAGACCACTGTCGCCCAAATCAAATCGGAGAATGCTGGAGAGAGAGAGAGGGTGAGTGCTGAAGATCAGAGAGGCGAAAATTTTAGTCGACGAAGAAAAGAAATCTAGTCTATCTGCAGCTAAGAACCCTCGCTAGTTCTTTGTTTCATGTATCTGAATGTCTGGAGGTGCCATACATGTAAGTGCGATTAGGTCCCGACAAACTAAACGCTTTTAAAAAGCTATCTATATTGAAATCATAAGGTTTGTTTTGTATGCACTATATTGAACGAAATCAAGAATGTGCACGACGAAACGTGTGTGATCAACGTGTTAGACTCTAGCGCGAGCCGTTTCTGTGGGGTTTTTCAATATTTTGGCGGAGCAGTGGTGTAAAAAAAAAATACGCGTCCAGTACTGTGTGCGCCTCACCGGCGACTGACTGGAATACTCCCCAGGGAGTGGAGGATGTGCACACATTGTGTGCGGGAATGACTGATTGAATCCGATGACCGGGGTAATAATATATCTGTGAAGCGCTTTTAAAGGCACGTCGTTCCGATGTATTAAGCGCTATATAAAAGCGGATTATTATTATTATTATTATTAACCTAAACAGGAGGTTTGTAACTTGAATCACACCAGTGAACATGATTGTGATCCTACATGTAGTTTTGACAACTTTGCTTGAACACACCTTTCAAATTGACAAATGGAGCCTAAATAATTTAATATGTGTCCCCAAAAGGCACCACAACTTGTCCGCCGGTGAAACGGAAGATATGGGACAGAGCATGACACATATTTCAAACTGTCAACGAGCAATAACAACAATATAAACCCAAAAGAAAAAACAGCCTGGGGCCATTCACATGACAAAAAAATGAGGGACAATAGGATGGATTGCTATGACTTGATGTTTGTGTCTTTTTTTATTCTATTATTCGGAGAACTATAAAAAAAATTCCTGAATCAAATGCAAGATCAGTATATTAAAACCAAAATATCTTCTACCCTATATGTGAACAGCCACCTCAAAACCAACAATAAGCTTGATAGAGCATGTCCTATAGCTTTAAAATGATACATATCTAGTCAAACATGATCGACATAACCCTCACAACTAAATAGGCACCTGATTGAATGCTGAAAAAAATCTGCGAGAGCTTCAACAAATAAGGAGAAAACAAAGTTTGAAGTTCAGGGATCACTCATCCATGAGATGCACATTCTGAAAAAACTCAGTGAAACTCCCAAGCAGTCCGCAAAAAATGGTGTCAAAGAGACTCTTGCATCTTGTTTTTTTTTTAAATAGCTCAACTTTAAAACTTCAATATTGAAAGGGTGAAGAAGGATTTTTTTAGGATTGGGTATAGTGTTAAATCCAGAGTTGAAGTTGGTCATTCCATTTTTTAGCGTGTGGAATTTACAGTGTCCAGAGAAAATGTCATGAAACCAAAGTATAGACCAACTTTTTCATGTATCACCATAGTCATGTTTTGAGTTCTATCCGGGAAGGGCAGGGGCAATTTACTGGGGGGACACCCTACTCTTTATAAATAGTGTACATGTTGCTCAGTGTAAGAAATATATGAGGGCAACGGGCGATTTCACCCTCATAACAGCCTAAATTGCCCCCAAAATACATAATTTGGGGTGACCAACCATTCTGTCCAGAGTCACCCCAAGATTTGTCATAAGTTACAGCAATCAAGATTATCCATAAAATCAATATTCTACATGTAACTATGGCAGAATTATTCAACAAATGTGGGGCTTTGTGGCCCAGTGGATGAGTCTTCAGAAACAGAGGGTCGTGGGTTCAAATCCCAGCAATGGCGTACTTCCCTTCGGCAAGAAATTTATCCACACTGTGCTGCACTCGACCCAGGTGAGGTAAATGGGTACCTGGCACGAGTTTATTACGTGAAATGCCACCACGCTGTAAAAGGCTGCTGGGCTAAAGCCAGGGTAATAATATCCAATTATCATAGTGCAAAGGGATGCGTTTGGCATTGATATTGGAATTATTATTAACTCTTCATGCGTTCACCTGTAAACCCTCTGTGTGTTGCATTATTTTAGCAGTGATCCCCTCGACGCAGTATAATACACTCTGTTATTTAGACTGCCATAACTTTTTATCTGATCATTTTGAAAGAAAATGTTGTGTAGCAAACTTGTAGTGTTTCCTGGGCTTTCTTATCGTATATAAATTTATTGGATAAATTATGGAAAAATGTATAGTAAATTACATTTTCTATATGCTTTCTCCTAATACTTCCAACAAAATTTAGCCCCCCTTTTACTTTGGTTCTTGTGTCAGTTGCATGATTTTTATTTATCCACTTGGACTGTTCATTACATAAGCTTTGTATCATGATAATCTGATAAAAATAGCCCATATATGGTGGAAAATAAGAGTGAATTTTTGCCTGGTCAAGGTACTGTACTCCATTGAAAGGGTCTCATTCACATTCGTGCCATGAGTCACAGACTCCTAACAATAAACCTGGCCATGGTATTGTTAGTGAGGAGGGTTTTATTGATTTTCTCCTCTCCTTTTTCAATGAACCTCCTGGCTGTGATCAGGATGTATTGATTTTTGGGGAACACTCAACGATTCTGTAATTTGTAAACTGTGATAATCTGTTGAACGTTTAACTAATGTCGCACGTGCGATCGATCGGTACACATGTACAGTATACAAAAACGCCAGGCTATACATTGTAGCTAGGCACGCTCCAGGGCATGCAATTGTTTGAAAAACAATGGGACAGGGGATGTCTATGGGATATGTGTGGTTGTGCAAAAATGCAAATGAAAACATGCCTACGGATGTGCAATAATGCGAACGTAACGCATGAAGTGTTAATAATGATAGTTGCTTTTACTGCAAAACTGCTTGTTACCCCTATAAAAAAGTAGCCCTTATTTGAAAGAAACAACCCCTAAAATTCCACAATCGCCAAAATGTGGAAAAAAGGATGCAGACCCCAAAAGAACCCCAAAATATTTCTTAGCCTGATGTACATGTAGCTTATAATACTAGCTTACGATTGATATATAGCTTACCCAAATAATTCTCATTCACATTGCAATACTCTGCACATCCAGATGAGGATGTATCCATGGGGAGGAGCCCGACGACATCGTCCCCGACGCTAAACCTGGTGGCTGATGACCCAACTGAAAATAAATTTCACAATAAAAAGCAAAATTTTAACAATGATGAAAATTTGATGACCTGAACGATTTTTAAGAAATAATTTCATGACATAGAAGTAACCAGGGTCCCGTCTTACAAAGAGTTGCGATTGATCCGAGCAACCACAACTAAGGAAAGCTAGGAACGCCAACATAAAAATGCATATATGTTTTAAAAAATTTCAATACATAATTGTTTTTTGAAAATTGAATGGACTTCCCAAGTACAGGTACAAAGGACATTGTACAAATTTCCTTCACCAAAAACTATATTGATGGATTTCCATATCACTGTGGGGTAAATTGCCAATTTGTCCACTGCCAACTCATCCACTCACAAAATGGTCTACATGTACCTTCATTTAGTCTAATGCCATTCTGTCCATCAACAATTGTCTCACAACCATTTGGTCCTCGTCCAAAATGAGTGGGGTGCACCATTCTATTTTCACATTTTTAAGGGTTGCACCAGCACCATAACTGTAAAACAGTTACATGGTACAAAGAGCTCTTTAGTTGATACATATCAAAATACTTCAGCCAGGGGCCTCTAACACAAAACTTAACAATGCATGATCGCAGAACATTTTTCACGACTGTTTCCATTAAATACAATGTACAATCAATCGTAAAAATCAAGCGTACGATCAATCGCTAACCTTTGTGTTACAGGACCCAGGACTTGAAACAAGCATGTGTACCTTTTGTAACAATACCCGCTATTTGTAGCCCACATGGTACCTCCTGTCTAGTCTGTCCCAAGGCCTGTAGAAGCTCTGAGTCAACATCCGAGAGGCCACACGCCTTGATACGGACAAGAACCTCTGGACCTCCAGGTTCTGGAATCGATTCCTATATATTCAAGAAAAAAAAATGTACTGGAGCACATTACCAGAAACCAGGGGACTGTTTCACAAAAGTACTTGTTGGCTTTTATAACAGTGTGTTCATAAAATACATATCAAATTTACATTGTATCATCATTTGACAGGCCACAAGCCTTGCATGATACAGATGAGAACCTCTGGAGCAAATTAGCAGAAACCAGGGGACTGTTTCACAAAAGTACTTGTTGGCTTTTATAACAGAGTGTGTTTCTTCTTCCAGGCTGGTATAGTCCGCCACTGGCGTATTATCGTACCTTATCTGTTTATCTGTATACCTGGGCACTGTGGCGTGCGCCTGTAATCCAAGCTGTGGGGAAGTTACAAATTGATGCAGAGGTTTGAAGTTCGAGCCCTGGTCACGTCTTTCGGATGGTGACGTTAAAAGTCCGTCCCAGACGTAAATAATCATATCTGATTGATACACGTCTGACAAAACTAAAATACACACACACACGTATCAAAGTTACATTGTGAGAGTCTGGAAACATGAGATGGACGGGGGTGGGGCGGCAAGACAAAAGGAAAAGAGAAAGAAAGGAATTAAAGGAAACTTATAAAATATGATACTATTTCTGTGTAAGTCCAAGAAAATTTCACCCTAGAAGGCAAAATTTCATCTCTATTTTAATATTATCTTTGGTTCATTGGATTAGGAGTGGGCTATAAATGGGTGATTTTTGGTTTTAATGTGGGAACAGTTTTTTTGTGTTCCTTTTACCTTATCTCAACATGAAATGACAATATTTTTTGTCTCGGGTCCGAGAAAAAAGTGTGCCGGGCCAAAATCCAAAATGGCCGCCAAAACCCCCCCAAATCACAGTTTTGGCCACAACTTCTTTATTTGGTGGTCTTTTTCTCTGGTTTTGGTGTCTATTCATATGTGTTTGGGGGTAGGCAATTTGTTTTTCCTATAATTAGTACTTTTAAACCATTATTTGTAGAGTTCAAAGGTAATTATAATTTATACCTACATTTTCCAATTTTTATAGCCTTTTTTCAGCCAAAAAGCAGGTTTTATCGTCCTGGTGTTCTTGGATTTTAGATGGTTCGAGGTCAACAATAGAAAGCACCTTCATAGAGCTATATCGCTTTTATTCCTCTTCTATGGGTTTTACGGATATTTGTGAAATATATCTTATTAAATGAAAAATTAAATGAATAGCTACAGTTTAATGCCATGATGTGGGGTTAATTACCTTTCTCCGCCCCTTGAATTAGAATATTTGACAAAACATGTCCTCAGTTTCTGAGACAAAACATATCTTCAATTTCTGAGGCGTCTTATTCTAAACCTAAGAGCTCATTTCTACAAATACATGTACATTTGTAGAAATGAGCTCTTAGGTTTAGAATAAGATGCCTCAGAAATTGAAGATATGTTTTGTCTCAGAAACTGAGGACATGTTTTGTAAACAGGCCTTGTTATGGTGGCCAATGCATTTATGCAGTGCAGTATGTACAGTACATTGTATACTGTAAAGCCCCTATGGATAATTAACATTTTTTTATCTAATAAGATATATTTCACAAATATCCGTAAAACTCATAGTAGAGGAATAAAAGCGACATAGCTCTATGAAGGTGCTTCCTATTGTTGACCTCGTACCATCTAAAATCCAAGAATCCCAGGACGCTAAAACCTGCTTTCAGAGATGCCAAGTTCAAAAAAATGTTATGTGTGAGCTTTTCATGATTCGGCGTCTCTGTGCGCGCGCGGCCAGTACTTACACTCGTATGTTGCGAAAAGGCGCACGCGCAACGCGCGCGCATGAGATATGGGCTTCATCAGTAGAGGCGCACGGCCGATATCGGAGACCATCTCCCAAGCGGGAGACTGTCTCTGGTTTGGGAGACTTGCGGGGTCTCCAATTTCAGCAACTATATCCCGTATCGGAGACTGAATTTCTTTATTTACATTTGCGGTCTCAGGGGTACATTGGCGGCGATTGAAAGTGTGATTATCGGATTCCTCGTGTCAAAATACCCCTTTTCACCGTCTACTTCAAAAATCCACCGTCTGTTACGTAATCGCGATTTGTTTGCCGAGTTTCGATCCAGGCCAGCTCAGCACGTTTACACCCACACAATCAAATGGGAAATCTATACACATTCATCTACTATGAAGTTATGTCGACACGAACACACATAACCAATACATTTAATAATAGAGATACATCAACACACATGAGCGGCACGTTCACACCAACACACTTTCTTCTTTTACACTTGCCTTAACTTTCCACATGCACAGCACTTATCACATTCACGAATAAAGTCGAGTAAAAAATGGAAAATCAACCTTTACCGTCGGCCTTACGGGCGGGAATAATGGCCGGAATGTTGATGGACGATACATTGAACTTGGGTATGTAAAATTACAAAATGTAGTCTTTGTAGAAGCAATATTGTGCTGTTATTTTGTGTGTTTATGTCATGTTCGTGGTGTTTGATTTTCCTGTGACGCAATGACTGAATGAGGGTGAATGAACGAGAGGGAAGCGCAGTTTGCCGGGACCCCGTGCCCTTGCCGGTGGCCTTCACAGTGGACGTGAATTCGAAACAAGAGGTGAATGGATGTGCACGGTGGGATAGGAATAAAGTTGCGTGAGGTGATTAAAAACAGGGAATCTTTCGTTTTAATAAGGAGGGGTTTTAAAACTGAAACAAGGTCTGCTTGTCGGCAAAGCAAATACAGGAGACCCCCCCCCCTCAAAAAAAAAAGTTTTGTCACGATTGAACATACCGGTATATCGTTTCCTCTCGATCTTCAGACGCATTTATGATGTCCTCCTTCACTAAAAAAAATGCCTAACCAGACCCGGGGGGGGGGGGGGGGGTAAACTTATAAATTCGACGAGATGTGCGTGCGTCTTCAGGTTTCCATTTATGTTTCATATTTTCACAAATTGAGTGCTTCTTGTCAGTTGCAATATTCTTTTAAGAAATGTAGAATGACCTTCAAATCAAGGGAATAAAGGAAAATTAACTTACTTTTACTTGGCTGTACGATAGTCTTTGATCCTCCGTCTACTCTCAGGAATGTATTCAACATGCTTTTCGTAGACAAACGGACAAGACGATGTACTCATCTATGAATAATTATAAAAAGCGGTGGAAGGGGCGATGCTTTTTCCAATCTCGTTGTCAAGACAGATGAACCAGTTATATAACTGAATTTAATTGTTATTAATCATGCAGGTAATGATGATCAGTCAACTGGACATCAAAGCAATGAAGAGGGAGTGAACATGATGGAAGACACGGTAGGGGATGTGAACATGGATATCTCTGACGGAGATACCAGTGACAATGTTATAGAAGAAACAGATCAAGAGTCCGAGGCTGAAGAAACAAATGGAGATGGTGGTGGTACATATATTTTGTATTTTACTGAGATTATAAAAATCATGCAATCTTAAAAAAAAAATCTGTGGTATACGGTAGTTTAATTCAATCTCATCCATCTGAATTGAAATGCTTGACTGTAAAACATTATTTATTCATGAATTCTTTCTGATGACGTGTGAAATATGAAATTTTCCTTTTTTCTTTCTGGAAAAAGACAATAATGAAATGCCAGTGGAGACCGGACAGGAAGATGAGGGATCAAATGATCAAAGTGGAAAGGGAGATGCCATACGACGAATTCAAGGAAGTATGTTATTCCATTATATGCAAGCACATGCACATAAATCAGTTTATATATATATATATATATATACACATATACATGTAAATTTCTTAATACAAAATGTTAAGAACTCAATAATTTCATTGTAATAACCAATAATGCATTCTAACTCTTGTCTTTAACAGTTGGAAAGGTGTTAGAAGGTCGATGCTTCCAGACAAAACGACAAAGAACCCAAAGCTTTTCTAAAAGGAGAAAGACGATCATCAACAGTGTCAGTTGATTTTTCCTGCTCATTAAGTGTTAGAATAAGGCCTATTATGATTACCTAATCATCTTCTTCTTCTTCTTCACTGACTTGTTGCTCTAGTTCCTCAACTAAAGAGTAATATAAGTTCAAATACTGTTTTTTGGAAGCAGTCTTGGTAGATTTCATGTAGCTTGACTGATATCGCTTAGCCACATCCATTGGCAGGCCCTCTAGTATCTCCAGTATTTTCTTTCTGATTTCACTGATGTTCATGCTTTCTACAGCATTGGTTCGTTCTAAATCGCTAAGTGTGACAGGAATGACAGTTGGCTTGGGGGGATGGCCCGCTTTTGCACTTTCTACATAGTTCTTTGTGATTTCCTTTGCCGTCGTGGAAAAGTTGACTAGGTCAGGGTTTAGTTTGGTCTTCCCATCCATACTTGTGTGCACTTTTTCAGATTTCGGAGTCATCAGATAATTTGCTTTACGGATCAATGCCCTTGTCCTTTCAACTTCTCTGCTGGAAACCTTGGTCTCTGTAGCTTGACTTGCTCCAGTGTCACTCATCATGACATCTGGGGAGCGTTTCATGAAAGGACTTGTCGGACGTTTTATCAGACAAGTCCCATTTTATCCGACAGTTACCATAGTAACAGTGCCTCACACCCAATCAGAGTCAGAGAAAGATGTCAGATCTGACAACTTGTCGGGCAAAAATGTTGATGAAACACTCCCCAGAAAGTGTTGCTCCTCTCACCTGGAGAAACATAGAAAGTTAATGTTATTGTTAATTTCCATCAATGCATTTATGTAACGTTTCTTTCTGTGATGCAAGTTATCTCTAAATGAACAAATTTTCACTTAAGATACAAGATTATGTATACCATTTCTCATTGTTTTTTTTATGCAGGGAATCATGCTTCACATCGAAACAAATGCTAATGTGAGCATTGTCTTGGAGTCAGAATCTGGGAGAAGACACGTCTTTGAAACTAATCCCAAACAGAGGCAGCAACGATCTTTTGCCGTGCAGGTTGGGGAGACCTCTGTACCACGACATCCACCAAGGCTCCGCTCTAAGGTGAATACTCCAACAAAGACACCCCGAAGACAAGGTTCCACTAGCCAACGAACAGTGACACCACCTGTGACACCACGCGTGCATTCCCTGCCTGGGAAACAGAAAAAGTCGGTAAAAGCAGCTGCAAAATCGCCAAACCAAAATCGGTGCTATGCGTGCGGAGTAATATATGGAAGTCGCAAAGACTTAAATGTCAAAAAACCAAAGGACTACAAGCCACTTGGCTTGGATGTGACAAAGAAAATTGCGACAAGTGGGCCCATGCCACCTGTGTAGGCAAAAAAGTGAAGAGTAAGAAAGATGCAGAAAAGATTCCGCTCGTTTGCCCTAACCATTAGAGCAAAGACCTTAAAACTACATTACCTCAAAAGAACACACCAAAGTCTGATTTCATTTAGTTTATCGTAGCATTATAGCTTTTCATATTCATCTATTAGTACATGTGTATTTGTAAAAAGAAGTTATACCATAACTTGCCTCATAAACTCAGTATGTTTTAATGTCCTTTTCTTAGACTTACATATATATCTGTTAGTATGTATGTATTTTTGTATTCATAAAAAAGGGTAACATCTATACTTGCCTAATAAACTGTGGAGTGCTTTATAAAGCTGTTCGAAATACTGCAGTCATGAAAGAGTCCTTTTACAGATTTCTAAAGGAACTACACTGTACACACAAGAAGCTCGTGCAAAAATGAGATTGCTTTAAAAAAAAAGATTCATGAAAAAGGTTCCTCAATCGTTCTTAAAGTCGCTAAGAACAGCTTTATGAAACACTCCCATTAGGAAAAAAAACTGCATAACGGGTACTGTACTCATCTTGTGCCTTATAAAAAAGTACTATGTATAGCTACTTTCCTACAGTGGATTCATGGAGTAAGTTTAACATGAATATTGCTGTTATAAGTTGCAAGATTGTTTTACATTATTTTTATAACTTTATACATGTGCAAGCTTATCATTTTTGCTGATATCTTATATGGTAGTGTGTTTACAAGACTTATGTTATGCATGTTTTGTGGAAAAGATGTCCACATTTATATTTACATTCCTGTCTGTTGTTAATAAATATGTTGACTCATCTTTGAAATTCACTTTCTTGAGTAGTTCATTTTTTCTCTTACTGATCGTAAAATATGGAAATTGTACAAGACCTTTTTCAGTTTTTCTAAGTTTCTGAAGACACGTTTCCACCTTTCATCATTGGGTACACCAGTCAACTTCATCCAAGACTTCGCATCCTTGTTGATCTCTTCAAGGCAAGCATCTTCTCCTTGATAAGCACAAGCTTTCCCAGTTCGGCTGACCGAACAGAATGAAGCCATTAACTCCTTCAGTTCAGGAGGCATGAGTACCTGGGGAAAAAAAGCAAGTATGATTGCATGCAATTTAATTAATTTGGATTACTTGATAATGAACTATGTCCGATTTAGTGAATTATTTTCTTGACATGATTTATCTTTGGTCATACCTCACTGACGTAATTGTCATTTTAAAAATATAATATTCATGAAAAAATAGGCGTACATTTAAGAATAAATTAGAGTGGCATTTGGATCCACTAAGTACTACACACAGTGTGCAACAGTTTACAATGTAATTAACAATTAGCTATATTATTTACCTGATCAAGCATATCTCGAAAAAGTATCTCCTGGTACTTTGGGTGGTTTTGGCCATACATCATTGGAGTAAATTTCACTCTGCTTGCCAGAATGCTCTCGGTGTTGTTTCTCCGAACACCTGTTCGGAACAGCATGAGAGCATGCAGATAAGTGAGAGTCATCTGTTGAATGTAGATGTAGTTAGGGCAGCTTGAATCCTCCTGCCATTGCCAGTATCCTACTGTTGGTCGCACATTGTTGCGGATACAGCATTTAACATATGGGGTGACCAATTCTTTGCTAAATGCAAGGTAGCAAATCTCAAGGAGGGTGAATGTCTTGTGATGATCTGACCCTTTTTGGCAGTACTTTTGCGCTTTGTCAGATTTAAATCCCATATTGTAAGTGATGGTTGACATAAATGTCTCCCAATTGACAATGCAGCTTGACGAAGGATCTGGAAACATTCATTTCCAGGTGTAGCAATCCCATGACTGGGACAACCCAGAAAAACTCCCTGTACGCATCTCCCTTTCCGATCAAATTGCACGGGTGCTCCTCAAGATTTTCTTGGCCATAGTGACATTCTTTGCATCTTCTGCAGAACCACACATTGTCGATGAGGCTCCTCATAATCGTGTACGGCAATCCATCGCATTCTACAAACATCCTTTTCCGCTCTTCTCCTCCATACTGCCTGATGCCGCCCCTTCTCCCTAGCCCTCTGAGCACGGTGACTATAGTGTCGAAGCTATTTGGGTTTACGAACTCCGGCTCGCCTGGAGTCACAGTGGCCCCATTCTCAGTAAAAGTCACATCTTCGAAAGCATGAAATGGGTCTACGTTTCCTGCCAGATGGAGTTCCGGCTCAGGAGGCTTTACCAAACTACCTTTACAAGCTCGACAAATCCTGTAAGTGACATCGTTTGCTCCTCCACACTCGATACATATTTTTTCAGTTTGAGCATCTTTTATTTCCTGCACATACATGTATTTGTCTATGTGATCTTCACTTTGTTCATTGTGTTCATCATACACTTTTTGGATCTGTTGTTTCAGTAACTTATCTCTTGTATCTCGAAAGAAATCATCGTAATCTGATGAAAATACAAGAAGATCGCTTCCTTCTTTTTCTGGGGGTGAATTCCACATCCACTTTATGGTTTCAGTTCTCCATTCTTTTGTTCATATCCTTCGTTGAGGCTGATATATGCAGCACTACACATCACACTGGTGGGCACTTTGTTGTCTCCTTTAATTGTGTATGTCTTTCCAATGATTTGATTGTTGTCAAACACACACCTGCTGGTACCCGCTGGAATAGCTATGGGGTCCTCAGCTGATGAGTCCAAGCACCTGATAAGTGTTCTATATGAACCTGCAGGAGAAACATGGTTCATTAGGTTAGCCCCAAGTTTACTGCTTGTGAACGAGTACATGACAATGTTCTCCCGCATGGAGAGAGGGAGAACTAATTGTGGATTCCGAATAGTGTAAAGCTGTTCCACAGCCTTAGCAAGAAGATATGTCTGTTTATCTGTAATACTGTTGATATTGATGTTGCACAGTTCGCACAAAAATATCAAGAGTTCATCCGGCCTCTGATTCAAAAACTGTCTTGGATTATACTCTAACAGATCAGTGACGCTAAGGGATTTCCTGTTTTATGTACAAATTCTTTGTGTCCTTTCCTAGCAATTTTCCAAGGATTTTCCCAACATCCCTGCATTTGTCCTTGTCTTCTCTTGGCAGTTCTGGCAATTCGTCTTCACTGCTGTCCGAAAACATTTCCTCTTCTTGATCACTTGAACTTTCGCTTTCCACAGGTGAATTGGATTTGGCTTGATTTGTCATTCTTCTCGTTCCTTTTGCAATGCAACTGTCACATATGTAAGTTGTCCACTTCTTGATGAAGCCTGTATTTATTAGTTCTTCTTTTTGATGATAGAGAATCCTTTTAGAGTCATTAACCCGAACAAGATGTGAATAATCTCCATTGTGGAACGGGCATCCACATTGTTTCTTGAACTGTCCTCCTTCTGTGGATAACTTCTTTGACCTAAGCTTCGGCATGATGATGAATATTCAGGTGAATGCTCTTGCTCAATTCAGGAACCTTTATAAAGAAAGTTTAAGAAGTTACCAATTCAATAATGAATATCGCTATCCCTGCATCGAAACTGATAGAGTAAATAATATACTTAAAGGAGAATGAAACCATTGGAACAAGATCGCTTGTGTGAAAACAGAAAAATCAAAGAAACAGATCAACAAAAGTTAGAGAAAAATCGGACAAATAATGAGAAAGTTATGAGCATTTGAATATTGCGATCACTAATGCTATGGAGATAGCAAATTGGCAATGCGACAAAGATGTGTGAAGTCACTGATGAACAACTCTCCCCATTACTTTAGTATATATTTCACTTGAATTGCCTCTTTTATCACATCTATCCATAGATCATGTGTTCTTTCTTCATGAGGGCATGTAATACATATTTTTTAAGAATACATCATGGATAAAGAGTTTGCATCATCATAAGAAAAAGCAAAAAGAGACATTTTAAGGGTATTTTATAGTCCACCAAAGGGAAAGTTGTTCATCAGTGACATCACACATCCTTTCGCGTTGCCAATAGGAGGATCTCCATAGCATTAGTGATTGCAATATTCAAATGCTCATAACTTTCTCATTATTTGTCCAATTTTTCTCAAACTTTTTTTATTCTTATTCTTTGATTTTTCTGTTTCTACACAAGCCTATTTGTTCCAAAGGTTTCATTCCCCTTTAAGAAAATGGTTTTGTTATCCTTTGTCATCAAATAACATCACTGGTGGATCCAGGGGGGGGGGCACAAACGGGCAGTGACCCCCCCCCCCTTGAGAAACAAAATTAGAATTTGTAATGTAAAATACCTCTAAGCCAGATGTGTCCCCCCCCCCCCCTTTTAAAGCAAAAAAAGTCATTACTTTTTTTTTTGCCTTATATTGTTTTTCTGGGACGCAAATTTTTTTTCTTAAGATGTGCCCCTCCCCTTTTTAGAAAACCCTGGATCCACCCTTGTTTCATCAACAACCATGTCAACAAAAATACAGCAAACAATGACAAGGAAACGCACATCGACCACCCTCGATCACACACACTATACAAATAAGGCATAGGCCTAAAAGCAAACATGAAAGTGAACACATGGGGCACTGCACCATCTACAAACGACCAAAATGAATCAACAAAGTTAGGGCTCCACTCGTCATATTCATCGTATTCAACCACATAACTAAAATACATTGATACGTAAGTATACGGAACAAAAATAATCTTATTGTATTTACCTATGAATCATGCATCTTCACATAGTCATAGATCTATACTAATATCGAAAATATTGGGTGCGTCTGACTGAATCTCCTCGTGTAGATAAATAAAATGCATCTTCTGTAAAATAAAAATCAAGTAAGTTTGCATGATCAGCTTTTGAAATAAAATCGCCGAGATCACAGTCTCCGAGTTTGGAGATTTATTTTAATGCAAAAGTACAGTACAGTCTCCTGTACGAGAGACTGGTTACTGTTGTTTAGATCGCGTTTTCTGAGAGTCTCCCAAATTAGAGATCAAGTACCGAGTCGCCATGTACGGAGACCGCGATCACTCTCCGAAACTGGAGACTTCAAAAAGTTTATTAGATCGCGTTCTCGTTGGGTCGCCGAATACGGAGATAGTGTTCCATATCGGCAACAGTGTCCGAAGTCGGAGACCAGTCGCGGTCGCGATGAGTGCGTGATTCACGCAGTCTCCGGTATCGGAGAGTATCTCCCGTTCGGGAGACGGTCTCCGATATCGGCCGTGCGCCTCTACTGTTCATCATGATATCGATCCACTACCAAACCATGCGATCCACGCACACGATTCATCGTATCACGTACTAGCTGTGCGCTGACTGCACTCTCGATTCGTCTCGCGTGCCGGGCTAGACGCGAAGGCGGTCGGCCAGTCGTATAATCTAGCGAATAATGCTACTTTTTATCTTTTTTTTCTGTTGGGTCCCGATGCGTGAGAAAAATGGGTGCCATGCGTGAGATTGTAAGACGGACCCTCAATGCGTGAGTCTCACGCACAATGCATGAGACTTGGTAGCTCTGTGCTTTTTGGCTGAAAAAAGGCTATAAAAATTGGGAAATTTAGGGATAATTACCTTTTAACTCAACAAATAATGGTTTAAAAGTACTAATTATAGGAAAAACAAATTGCCTACCCCCAAACACATATGAATAGACACCAAAACCAAAGAAAAAATATTTTTGACCCATGTATAGCCCACTCCTAATTGGATAAGACAAAATGTTAAATTCTAAAATTTCATCAAGAAAAAATTAAAAATATGCAAATTCATGCAATTAATTTGGGGGGCACTTAATTTGGATAATTGGTAAAATGTGCATTACATGTACGTATGGTGAAAATAAAAAAAAACTCATAGAAAATCAAATTTGTTAGATTTAATCATAGGTGGGACATGGTCTCCAACATCTTACCTTTTTTTTTGGGGGGGGGGGGTGGAAGTTGAGTCTTATGCAAATTAGGTCTTGACAACATTAGTGGAATGTCCTATACATACATGTATACCCCTTTACTACATTTCTTTAATTAGAACATTCATCAATTTTATTTTATCATATTAAGCAAAAAAAAATGTTAAAAGGAGAATACTGCCTAAAAATGTTTGTACAGTACGTACAGTGACAGTTTTTTCCCCCTCCAATCATATTCCCATTCCTTTTATATCGGTATTTTGAAGTAGTTCAAGCATGACTTTCAGCTCATCGACATCTGAACATAACAACAAACCCTGAAATCAAATAAACTTTCACAACATGGCCCAGAGATGGCGCTATTCATGGAAATTGATTGTTGTCCAAGTACAAGTGGGTAACCATTTCATCAAAAATTCAGAAAAGGAGGTGAAGGAAACAGCTTTAATGACAATCTACATGTAGAAAAGGAAATCTTCACTGCCAGACTTGTTGAGCCAAAAGCATCGGTCTGTATTCTGAAGACCAGCTTTTTTTGTCAATAGACCATAGAAAATAATACCCTTTTCATAAACCTATCCTCCAATTAGCCGCCTAAGAGTAATGCGGATAATTCAATAAAAATTGTGTTCATAAACTCCGAAAATAAGCCGCATTATTTTTACGAGCGCCCGTCCTGAAAAAGGGGGATAATCGCCATGACAACTGGACATGCCCCCTCCGATGCGGTTGTGTTGGAAAAGGGTGACCTTGTGACCGCACCATGGCAATTATCCGCATAATTTGGAAATGCGTTCATAAACTCAAAATCTTGTCCCGATGCTGCTATTATGCGGATAATAGCAGCATCAGAGTGATGCGGATAACTCTTGTCCTCCTCCAATTTTACGACCAAATTATGCTGCTATTAGCCGCCTAATTCATTTTAATGGGGTTTATGAAAGGGGTATAACTCTGTGCTACTAAATTTATGTGTGAAAGCTAAAAATGTCGTTTGTTTATGTTGTTTCTTGCATTTGCTTTATTTGCTCATTTCCCATCCTTTGGATGCTTTTTGTATGTGACAAGCCACCCCAGAACCAACAGTATGAAAGTGAATTCTGGGATTTGTATTGAGATTAAAAAGCACATCCAATCAAAGTTTTTGTGATATATATGTAACATGTCAAAATTTATCAATAACAGCCAACACCAGTCCTTGACTGAATGCAGAAAATATTCAGCAAGAACTTCAAGAAAAGGGAGAAAATAACATTTGAAGTTATTTGTTACCCGATTTTGATCAAATTTTCAGCATTTTGCTATGTGAAGTTCACTCTATTCATATTGAGATATTGCAGTCTGGACCATCCGTTTAATATAAAACTTATTCAAGTTTCTGAAAAGGGCGGGGGAGCTCAAGCTGAGGATTACAGGTAATACTTAATTTCTTTCAAAAAGTTGGCTATCATTTTTATAATAATAATGTAACAGTAAATTTTGCTGGGTTTATTTTATTTAATCTGTACTCTTACATTTGGCTTTCCATACTTTATTGTTTACATTCAACTTGTTTATTTCCATTCCAACTCATCTCATCCTTCTTTCCATCCTCACAATCCACATACATTGTCATGATCTCATCTTTCATTCCATCTCCAATACATCTCACATAGCAACACAGGTTCATTGCATTTCATTCATTCATTCAGTTTCCCCTCAGTCATGCTTCTTGGTGTTCCATTAGTTTTCCACTCCACATGGTCTTATTGTTTAATTCTCATTAGGATTCAGTTTAACTCATGATCACCCTTCTCTATTCTCTGATTGGTTCTCATTCTTAAATAGTTCATTTTATAGTTCATACCATTTTCCTTGTATTTGATTAGTTGATTTCTATAGACCAGTTCGTACTTCATGGACAATTTTGGTCAAATGACCTTTGATTTCTTTCATCATGATAGGCAGATTTCAAAGCAAGATATTACGTAAGCTTGCCTTACATAGCAGGATGAAGAAATTGAATAGACCAGGTGACTAGAATAGCACACAAATGGACACTTAATGAAGGCATTTGTTGCATCCCTTCTTTGAATGCATATCTTAGCATGTTGCACAATGTACTTTGCAAACTTTGAAATACCAGTCGTTCGTGAAAGCATTGTTGTTTTTTGTGGATGTAAATGAAAACGACAATTAGAAAGAATATATGAATAATCAAGACATCAAAGTTGGTGCTTATCTCATTAGATTTTAAAGCACCATGTCACTTTAGTACAAATGACCTTCTTCTGATCATGCGTAGAATCTTTTGATCATGTGCAGAAAGGAACTACGAACTGGCTTATTATTATCTCATGTGGGTACATTGGCAGAACTTCCCAAACAGATTGGATTGGAAAGTAAAGTCAGTGTTGATCTGGACTTCATCGTGTTAACTTCTAATTTATTCTGTGTTCACCCTATCTTCAGTTTAATAATTTTAGTTTATTAAAGAAGAGCTTTGGAGATTGAATGTACAGGAGAGCACAGGAGACTGAGTTTATGATTATGGAAGTGTACAAACGGTCATGTTACAATAATAATGGGTACCCATTCACCTCACCTGGATCGAGTGCAGCACAATGTGGATGAATTTCTTGCTGAAGGAAATTACGCCATGACCCTCTGTTTCAAAGTAAGAAAACTTATCCACTGGGCCACAACGCTCTACAAAATCAAAAATAAAAACAAGTGGAATGCCTCTGGCCGTCTCACCTGCATCACGCGGTTCAATATAGCAGCAGTGCTGACTTTGAATACTACTCTAACTCGCACAAGATGTTCAGCGATACATGGTTACTCTTATGTCCACTTTTTATGAACTAGACCAATAAACTTACAGAGATATGATGGTTATTCAACAAAAAACCCCAACATGGCCAAAGTTCATTGACCTTACATGACCTGTGACCTTGATCATGTGACCTGAAACTCGCACAGGATGTTCAGTGATACTTGATTACTCTTATGTACAAGTTTCATGAATCAGATCCATAAACTTTCAAAGTTATGATGGTAATTCAACAGATACACCCAGTTCGGCCAAAGTTCATTGACCTTTGACCTTGGTCATGTGACCTGAAACGCGCACAGGATGTTCAGAGATACTTGATTACTATAATGTCCAAGTTTAATGAACTAGACCAATAAACTTTCAAAGTTATGATGGTAATTCAACAGATACCCCCAATTCGGCCAAAGTTCATTGACCCTAAATGACCTTTGACCTTAATCATGAGACCTGAAACTTGCACAAAATGATCAGTGATGCTTGATTACTATTATGTCCAAGTTTCATGAATCAGATCCATAAACTTTCAAAGTTATGATGGGAATTCAACAGATATCTGCAATTCGGCCAAAGTTCATTGACCCTAAATGACCTTTGACCTTGGTCATGTGACGTGAAACTCGTGCAGGATGTTCAGCGATACTTGATTAACCTTATGTCCAAGTTTCATGAACTAGGTCCATATATTTTCTAAGTTATGATGACATTTCACAAACTTAACCTCAGGTTAAGATTTTGATGTTGATCCCTCCAACATGGTCTAAGTTCATTGACCCTAAATGACCTTTGACCTTGGTCATGTGACATGAAACTCTAATAGGATGTTCAGTAATACTTGATTAACCTTATGGCCAAGTTTTATTAACTAGGTCCATATACTTTCTAAGTTATGACGTCATTTCAAAAACTTAACCTCAGGTTAAGATTTGATGTTGACGCCGCCGCCGTCGGAAAAGCGGCGCCTATATATAGTCTCACTCTGCTTCGCAGGTGAGACAAAAACCTTATAAAAAATATTCTTTAAATAAAATCTAGAAATATAAAAATCAACAATATAAAAGTATTCCCCTCATCAAGCTTTTCTTCATATGTTTTCATTTTGTTAACCCATGTACATTTTCCGCTTCTCCAAAATGTAATATGCCTCATCAAGACAAAAAACAAGAAAATTGAATCCGCTATATTGAAGGGGAAGTTCACCCTGAAGAAAACTTTGTTGCAAAAATAGCAGAAAAAATAGTAAAAAATATTGGTGAAGGTTTGAGGAAAATCTGTTAAAGAGTAAGAAAGTTATTATAGTTCAAAATTTTGGATTTGTGATGTCATAAACGAGCAGCTGCCCCATGTGTTATCAATATGAAATCTATGAATTACAAATTTTGTATGGTTCCTGATGACTTAATTTTGTTTTCTTTTCATGAAACAGGTGTGAAATGATTTGTCTATTGATATACAAAAGTTACAGTGGAAACCATTTTCAATTTTCTGAGAAAATGACATTTCATTGATTTTTTACCATTCGCTATGTAGGAATGCTGCTCGCATATGACGTCACAAATCAAATAATTGAAATTCTAATAACTTTTTAATTATTTTATGAATTTTTCTCAAATCTTCGGCAATATTTTTTTTTATTTTTTCTGCTATTTTTACAATAAACTTTCTGTCAGGGTGAACTTTCCCTTTAAACTTGATGTAGATCTACATGTTACATGTATATTGATAATAAATCAGTATTTCATGGTCTGCTATTTGTTTTGTGTACATCTTATAGGTCCAGGTCTGCTGAAAAATAGGCTGGCAATTTAGTGAATCTTGCATAAAAAACCTTAGGCATATTGACTTACTGAACTGTGCGATCTCGATTCTCTTCCTTTTTTCAGTTAAAAATGAGTATTAACCCCAATAGTGAGTTGGGTTTTTCTTCCATACCACTTCTTAATTTTATCCAAAAAATATCTAAAACTATTTTTGAAATATAGAATATCAAAAAACTAAAGTTATTCCCTTCATTCCTTTTCTTCAAACATATAGTTTTATTTTATAGTCAACCTACAGCGCTACGCTTGCCTCCTCTTCAAACTCAAATTTGCCTCTTTAAAGAGGCAAATTTACTTGATACTGTACAGGATGTATATATAAAATTCCCGATCAAGATATTCATGGTTTATGGAATTAATTTTGATAAGCCACTGAAAACATAAATTTGTGGCTGATACATGTATATATCAAAACATTATCTGTCCCACATGCAAACTATGTCCCAGTGATGACTTGTGAGAGAGTGAGCTCTGATCATCATCATGCTGATCTTGTGTATCGTTCGATTTCGCATCCACATGGGTGTTTCATGAAAGTTGTCAGCACTAACTAAATTGTCAGTGCCAACTATTTTAGTGAAATCCTTGCTTTTGATTGGCTGAGAAGCATCAGACTCTGACTGTTACTATGGTTACTGTTGGAGAAAGACAACTTTTTAGTGCTGACAACTTCCATGAAACACCCACCTAAAGTGCATTAAAAATCTGAGAAGCAGGTAACCTTTTCAATTATTCAGAAATTTGTGACTTTGTGAGATAACTTAGTTGTGTCCATGCAGTGTCATGATTAGACCATGGAGCTGTAACAGTAAATTTTGCTGGGTCTATCTATTTTACTCTTTACTCTTACATTTGGCTTTCCATACTTTATTGTTTACATTCAACTTGTTTATTTCCATTCCTACTCATCTCATCCTTCTTTCCATCCTCTCAATCCACATACATTGTCATGATCTCATCTTTCATTCCATCTCCACAATACATCTCACATAGCAACACAGGTTCATTGCATTTCATTCATTCATTCTTATTGTTTAATTCTCATTAGGATTCAGTTTAACTCATGATCACCCTTCTCTATTCTCTGATTGGTTCTTATTTTTAAATAGGGTTAGTTCATTTTATAGTTCATACCATTTTCCTTGTATTTGATTGGTTGATTTCTATGATTATCCAATGTGGGTAGATTGGCAGAAGATAACATTGGAAAGTAAAGTCAGTGCTGATCTGGACTTCATCTTGTCAACCTCTAATTTATTTTGGGTTCACCCTATCTTCAGTTTAATAATTTTAGTTTAATTAAAGGAGAGCTTAGTTTGATTGAGTACAGGAGAGCATAGGAGACTGAGTTTGGAAGTGTACAAACGGTCATGTTACAACTGGTGCCAGCGGTGTTCCGTTGTCTTATCCGGACCTGATCCAGCCACGCCCTCACTTCATACATTATTACTTCCAGTCTATGCCATTCCTGTTTTGTCAGCATCGACATTTTCTCCCTCCTTCGTTGTATTTTTGAGCTCCATCCTTCTTCATGTATTTTGATACATTATTATTGGTGAGTCTACCTACATTTTGTTTGTATTTTACACCCTCCTTCATTTGATAACAGTATATAGTCCAGCATTCCAGCAGCACTCATTTTCTAGACATTTACATCATATAGCTCCTGGCTAGATTTTGTAATATTTATGCTACATCCTATTTTTGATGTTGGCTGAGATTGGTCGCCCTACTTCATCTGGTGTCTTCCTCTCATATGTCCCGACATATACCAGCTATTGGAGTCTAGATATAAGAGGTCTAACTCTTGTTGTAAATCTCCCTCCTTCAGATGTAGTTTAACTGATATAGATCTCTTTGCATCCAAACAATCTGGTGGTATATCTTCCTCCTTCATATTTGTGCTCAGATCTTGACATTAGCTTTGTATCTAAGCACTGAAGATCTATATTTCATTAATTTTTCTCTACTTGAGACAAGTATTTACTAGAGAAGAAAAGGAAATCTCCCTCCTTCATAATTATACGAATACCTCAAACCTATTCGCCTATTTCATCCTTCGTCGACATAGTCATGTTTCGAATTGAATTGCCAGAGTTTTTCTCTGGCGAAGATGGAAAGGACTTTAGACAATGGGTTAGGAGATTGGAGGTAGTTGCAGCGGCTGACTCATCAGTGGCCGACAAGCTTCAATTTGTCCTTCCCTCCAAATTGACAGGTCCTGCTTTCTCTGTATGGGAAAGTCTTCCTCCAAGTGAACGGGCCGACTTTAAACAGGCAAAAGAGAGACTATCCGCTATTTTTGGTCGGTCTGATTTTATTACTACATTCCAGTCATGTATTACAGCTCGAGTGAGGCAGCCGGGAGAGCAGATCCCTGTGTATGCAGCTGCCATTGCATCATTGGTCGAGGAAGCTTTTCCTTCTTATGGTGATAATGCCAAGGAAGGGGAGAAGTTCCGAAGATTTGTCGCTGGCCTGAGCAATGTTTTACAAGTGAAAATCCACGAAATGGGAGCAAATACTTTCCAAGAGGCTGTCGAGTTGGCTAATAGAATTGAGAGAGCTCATATTTTCGGCAGACAGACCGAAACCCCCAGTGCAGCTGTCTCTCCATCCGAGGAAACTTCTGATCACCCTTCTCTTCAGAAAGTTTTAGATCGTCTGGAAGATCTTGAGAAGAAAGTTTCTTCACTGACACTTCACCCTACATCTCCTCGTACCCGAGGTAGAGACAAATCGCCTCGTTCTCATTTCAAAGAGGACCGACGTCGAGCATTCAGTCCTAGTCCAAGGCGGTATCCTGATTTCCGACGGGAAAGAGAGACAAGCCCCGTTCATCATGGCTATGACTCCCCAGATTATGAGTATCATAGTCGAGAAAGAGCAGCAAGCCCCCTCCATCGTAATTATGCTGATAAATTTCGCCAACGATCGCCGAGTCCTCGTCGGAACTACAATGATAATTGGCGACGTTCACCGAGTCCTAGTGACAGACGAGACAGAGGAAGAAGCCCCCTCCGTCGTGATAGATACTATGATGACTATCGCCGACCTGAACGTCATGGTAATGTGGATACATCCTTTCGTCCTCATTCTCCAAGGAGAGTACATTTCTCTGATAGGCAGGGAAACGACCGTTAGTTGATGTTGTGGGCCAGCCATCAACTACCTCACCAACGGCCCCACCTATTGCTAAATCAAGTCTGCCCAGCTCAGTTCCTCCCTACATCCCTATCGTTGTTGAATGCAAGTACATAATGGCTTATCTGGATTGTGGCTCTTATATTTCCCTTATTAGTAATGAACTTTGGTCCAGCATACCTAATAATTACAAGGGGCAAATGCAGCCAATATTTTGTCATGCTACTTCAGTAACCAGACAGAACCTTGATGTTATCGGAATAGTAACGCTCACCCTTCATCTTGGAGATAGAAGCATCCAACAACAATTCCACTGTGCGAGAGATATCAGTCACCCTCTCATCTTGGGTTGGGATTTTTTTTCTCAACATCAAGCTTCGATCTCGGCACAGACATCTACATTTGAGATGCCGGGAATGTCAATTCCTTTGGCGGGCAAGAGACAAACCACCCCTCTTCGATGTAATGCCTTACTCGTTGACTCAGTATCCATCCCCTCGATGTCTGAGATGAATGTTCAAGCCAGACTACAGTCTCAACATGGCGTCACTCCCGATGGTTATGACGGACTATTCGAGCCTCAGATGAGAGAGCACCTTTCTTCTGCTGCTGCAAGGTCCTTATGCACAGCTCAGAATGGTCTTATCACAGTCTGTCTTATTAATCCAACAGATGATGATATTCAACTTCCGGCAGATTCACATCTTGGTCAGTTCTATTCGGCGACTGGTCAGGATGATGAAGAGTACAAGATAATTGAACCGGTAGTGGCTTCAACGCAGAGCATTTCTTATAAGATCACTGATCTTCTCCCTTCTTCGGGTCTCTCAGACGAACAATATCGCCGAGCTGAACAAGTCCTTTCAGATTACTCTGAAGTGTTCAGCAACTCTGCTAGTGATATTGTTCACACTCACTTAGCTAATCACCGCATACTCACAAGTTCTGAAGCCCCTATAAAGCAACGGGCATACAGAACATCGCCTGCTGCCAAAGTTGAGATCCAACGTCAAGTTAATGACTTACTTGAGCGTAACATCATCGAAGAGAGCCATAGTCCTTGGTCCAGTCCCATTGTACTCGTACGAAAGAAAGATAACTCTTTCCGTTTCTGCATCGACTATCGCAAACTCAATGCGATAACGATACGAGACTCTCATCCTATCCCAAGGCAAGACGACACGTTAGACGCTTTGAATTCCTCATCCTTCTTCAGTGTAATGGATCTCTCAAGTGGTTATTGGCAAGTTCCCCTTCACCCTGACGACAAAGAGAAAACGGCTTTTACGACAGGAACCAGCCTTTATCACTTTAATGTGATGCCCTTCGGACTTGTCAATGCCCCTATGACTTTCCAGAGGTTGATGGAAGTAGCTCTGCATGGCCTACATTGGACAAAGTGTCTGGTTTATCTCGATGATTGTATCGTGATTGGTAAAGACTTCGATGACCATCTCAACAACGTAGCTGAAGTTCTCGAACGTTTCCGGCTCGCTGGATTGAAACTCAAGCCAAGTAAATGTCAGTTCTTCAGAAAAGAAGTCACCTACCTTGGACACTGCATCAATACGAAAGGGATCCAACCCGATCCTTCCAACACAGCGAAAGTCCAAGAATGGCCTTCTCCTAAAACAGTCACACAAGTGAGATCTTTCTTAGGATTGGCATCGTATTACAGACGGTTCATTCCCAAGTTCTCACAGATCGCCTCTCCCCTCCATCATCTTACACAGAAGAACACACCCTTCATCTGGTCAGAAGCATGTGAGGAAGCCTTTCAACATCTCAAGATGGCACTCATCAGTCCTCCTCTTCTTGCTTACCCAGACTTTGACAAGGAGTTCAGATTAGCGACAGACGCTTCGAATGATGCTGTCGGAGCAGTCTTATCTCAAGTACATAACAATAGAGAACAAGTGATTGCATACTTTAGTGCCACCCTCTCTAAGACGCAGCGAAGATGGTCGACATTTGATCGCGAGTTATGGGCGATCGTTTCCTCCATCCGACATTTTCGCCACTTCCTTAGAGGACAGCATTTCACTGTGGTTACTGACCACCAACCCTTGCTGAGTTATGAGAAACTACCCATCCAAGATGATACGACAGGTAGAAGAGCTCGATGGATGGTAGAACTCCACTCTTACTCCTTTTCTATCATTCATCGACGAGGCAGATCACACACTAATGCAGACGCAATGTCTCGTCACCCTTCGACTTCAAACACTGATACGCACCTCCCTCCTTCGAAGTCTCATGTGTGTGCCATGAACATTAACAAGATTACTTGTTCAGTAGGTACACAAACAGGCGCACCAAGAGAGAAGCCTGAAGTAAATAAGCCTTATCTTCCTCCTTCGTTGCCTGAATCACCTGACTATCCAGAGTCAAATAGCAAACAATGTCTTCCTACATCAGAGACATCCTCAAAATCAGACGATGATGCTCGTCTTCCTCCTTCATCACCAGAGATCCTTAATGGCCTACGACTTAAAATCTTTCGTCATCAGCAGTTAGACAAAGATGTACAAGTTGTCAAACACATGGTGATTGAAAAAGTAAAACTTGGTCCTAGAGAAATACGCCGTTATTCACCAAGAATGAGACGTTTCCTATGGCAATTGAATCGTTTCAAGGTAGAGGATGGCATCCTTTATCGCACAAAGAGAGACCTGAAAAAGTCAACTATCCTCTATCAAGCTGTTATCCCACAGAGTTTGGTGCCTGAAGTTCTCAAACTACTCCATAGTCATCCTACTTCTGGACACTTTAGTACAGAGAGAACACTGTCTCGAGCCGAAAATGATATGTACTGGCCTTACATGCACCGAGATATAGTAGACCACTGTGAGACTTGCATGGCATGTGAGTCGTTCAGAAACCCAACTCCCTCTCATCAAGCACCACTACAGAGTGTTAAGACAAGCTACCCATTCCAAACGGTTTATGCTGATATTGCGATGTTACCCCGCACTTCCTCTGGTTCTTCCTACATCCTTGTAGTTGTGGATCACTTCTCAAAATTCATCAATCTTTATGCTATGAAGGATCAAACAGCTACCACAGTATCAAAACACTTGTTTGAAGATTATGTCAGGGAACACGGTTTACCTGATGTATTACATACTGATCAGGGACGTCAGTTCGAATCTTCTCTTGTTCATCAACTTTGTATGCAGTTTGGTATCAAGAAAACCCGCTCATCTCCTTACCACCCCCAGGGTGCTGGCATAGTAGAACGAACCAACCGTATCGTCAAAGACCAGCTGGCTAAATACTTGGCAGAAAGAGGAGGTGAATGGGATCAACATCTGAAACAGGTTGAATTAGCATACAATTCGACTGTACATTCTTCAACTGGGTATACACCTTTCTTCTTACTGTATGGCAGAGAAGTTCGCCTCCCCCATTCCGTACCATCCCCAGACACAAGATCGACTGGTATCACCCATCATCAGTATGTTCAAGATCTGCGTTCTCGCCTACATCGAGCATTTCAGTATGCTGCTTCACGCAATAATGCAGCTAGAGTCAAACAGCAAGCTACTTACAATAAGAAGGAAAGAAATATCCAATATCTTCCTGGAGATCTGGTTTGGCTCAACAATCCTGCTATGAGTAGAAGTAAGCTAGCGGCTAACTGGAAAGGACCCTACAGAATTGTTTCGTCTTCAATGGGGCCCACAGTTCGAATCCATGGTCTAGATGATGACAGGAAAGAGATGGTGATACACAAGAATCGCATCAAACCATATCGATCTTCCACGGACCCATCAGATGGTAACTCATCCAAATATCCTCCTTCAGGCAGACATCCTTACTTCAGTCAAAGTCTCCCTGATGGTCATACTCACAATATGACCAATCATCCTTACTTCATGCCTAATGGTCATACTCACAATATGACCTATCATCCTTACTTCATGCCTAGTGGTCACACTCACAATATGACCTCTCGTCCTTCCTTCACACCTTTGTCTGGCTCCCTTCCACCATCTTGGAGTGGAGGCCAGGCAAACCTCCCCAATGGTCGTCTCCATCCCGACGATCTACCCCAAAACTCTTCAGATGGACTACATCCATCCCGTAGTCCAGCCACTTGCTCTGAGGGACATCGCCTACCTAATGACCAATCCTTGGCTCGACCCTCTGATGACCAATCCTTGGCTCAACCCCCGGATGATGACCAACCCTTGGCTCAACCCCTGGATGATGACCAACCTTTGGCTCAACCCCCGGATGATGACCAACCCTTGGCTCAACCCCTGGATGATGACCAACCCTTGGCTCAACCCCCGGATGTTGACCAACCTTTGGCTCAACCTCCCCGCTATGACCAACCCCTGATGGTACCCACTATAAGAACTAGATCTGGTCGCTCTGTTAAGAAACCATCAAGATATAAAGACTATGAACAATAACATTGAACCAGATCGATCAGCCAAATTTTACGACATTCAAATACAGACTTTGTTAGAACATTCATCATCGTCCGAAGAATTATGAGATGAGAATTATCTACGGCAACACATTTTTTTTTTCATCGTTGAGAGAATTTCCTACCGATGTATTTTTTTTCCCTTTTGATATTCACTAGAAGGAAAATACATTTGCAGTCATTACTTGTTTGAAGTTTTTTAAAATCTTCATTACTTAAAATTAAAAACATTTAATGTTTTAACCAAAACAAAACAAGCGCAAGAAATGTTAAGTGGTAAAGTTTATGGCTTTAAATGATGTGTTCATAGGACTTATTTTCATTTTACCTCGATTGAAAAAAAAAAACACCTTGATAAGTAAAAGATTGAAAATGAAATCAGATATAAAAGCAGCAATCGGATTTCATGATTGTAATGCAATTTTGACTGCACTGTATTTACCCTCCAAGAATGTGTTGATACTGCATTTCAGGATTTTATTTCTTAAAAAAAAAAAAAAAAAATCTTAGCAAATTTTGAATGCAAAACAGTTTTCTTTGAATGATATATATATATATGCAAAATAGTTTTCTTTGAATGATATATGCATTCATGTCCTCTGACTGAGATAACATTTATCTGAAAGTAGCAAAACAATTGGTTAAATTTTAAAAATATCTTTAAATCAAAGGATAAAAGATTTTGGCAATACTTTTGATTGTCATGTAGATTTCATGAAAATTTACTCTCAGTCACTTTCTACAAAAAAAAATGCAATTATATTGAAGATTGGATTGTTTCGTACAAGGATTTAAATTTTGATCTAGAAAGTATTCGGTTGCAGAACTTATAGTACATATTTATATGAATATTCTTGAAAATATCGATTTTGCAACTAGCCATACTATTGATTAACTTGATTTTGCACACACAAAAAAGCAACAAAAAAAAAAATTTGTTTTCGTTGTATATCAGATATGGATACTTGATTTTGGAAATATAATGAAAAAAAAAAGAAGATTTTATCTCTATTCCATCAAACACGAAACAATATGTTTAAAAAAAATGGAATGGAAAATGATTTTGTTAAGACAATTTGAATCTTAAAGAAAAGAAAAAAAACAAGGACATAATGTTCATGAAACAAAACTAAGATTGGTTGCAAAGTTATTTGTTTGTTGATGCATGATCCATTTTCGCTTATGGCACTTTGTTGTATAAATTTTTTTTTTCCTTTTGGACAAGCGTATCTTTTTAAGGATATTGGTTTTTAATACTTGTGAAAAAAAAGGAATATTTTATTTAAATTCACAAATATCGAAAGAAATTAAGTTTGGAAAGAAAAAAAAAAAAAAATACTCATGCAACAACAATATGCTGATACATATTGTATTAATATACATGTACATGTACACTATTTGTACTTTTGCAACTAACAGTCAGATGGCCATTGGTATTAATTAATACTGATTTGAATAATTCTTATTTCTCTTCGAAAGAAATATCGAAGTCAAAATATACATTTTTTTTTTCATTTTTTGAAATCGTCTGTTTAGTGACGACCGTTATAAAAGAAAGCAATTATTACATAGATTGGGTTTGGAAATATGTCAGTTCTGCTGATTGTTGCAAAAGTAATGACTTATTGATATTACTGTGAACAGTTGAAATTTAAGGTTCCTTCATTATTTTTTTTATCCTCTTGAATTTTTGGCCAGTTAAAAAAAAAAAGTTTGGTAGAAACATGAATAGAAACTTAAAAACTTAAGAGTGTATATGAAAAATGAGGACATTTTTAATGAAGAGGGAATCTTATGTAACAGTAAATTTTGCTGGGTCTATCTATTTTACTCTTTACTCTTACATTTGGCTTTCCATACTTTATTGTTTACATTCAACTTGTTTATTTCCATTCCTACTCATCTCATCCTTCTTTCCATCCTCTCAATCCACATACATTGTCATGATCTCATCTTTCATTCCATCTCCACAATACATCTCACATAGCAACACAGGTTCATTGCATTTCATTCATTCATTCAGTTTCCCCTCAGTCATGCTTCCTGGTTTTCCATTAGCTTTCCACTCCACATGGTCTTATTGTTTAATTCTCATTAGGATTCAGTTTAACTCATGATCACCCTTCTCTATTCTCTGATTGGTTCTTATTTTTAAATAGGGTTAGTTCATTTTATAGTTCATACCATTTTCCTTGTATTTGATTGGTTGATTTCTATGATTATCCAATGTGGGTAGATTGGCAGAAGATAACATTGGAAAGTAAAGTCAGTGCTGATCTGGACTTCATCTTGTCAACCTCTAATTTATTTTGGGTTCACCCTATCTTCAGTTTAATAATTTTAGTTTAATTAAAGGAGAGCTTAGTTTGATTGAGTACAGGAGAGCATAGGAGACTGAGTTTGGAAGTGTACAAACGGTCATGTTACAGAGCTATAAAGCTTCAGGATTAGACCAAAAGCTTCGGTCTCTGTTATGTAATTGGCTGTTCCGCTGACCTCCATTGGCTTCACTCACCTAATACAGAGACCAAAGTTCTAGCTCGATCTGTACAGGAACTCAATGGTCATATGTTTACATTCGTGTTTTAAGTTTGGATAAAACAGGTAAGTGAAGTTGCGCAACAGTAACACTGTTTTCCCCCTTTTAAGTTTATTTTCCACGTTTTGGTGCATTTCAGGCCAAAACGCGTAAACGGAATAACAATCTTTATTTTAGTACTACTTGGTATATAACGTTCCTCCGAAATATGATACTCCAACTCCAAGAAGTTGGAGGTGTACAGTTCTCGTTATATATTTTTATGAAATAAAGTCTAAGACAAAAATTGATGAGCCCCATGGCAATCGGGGGATTTTGCATTGTTAACCCCCTATAATGGTGGCTGCATGATAGCGAGCCGTCTGTGTACATGGAGAAATTAAAAAAATAAAAATGTTAAAAACTCCTCGAAACAGACAGCTGGCAGCTGATGTCTATCATTCATACTGTCATCATGACAGTATGAATGATACTATTTGGATTTTAATCACTCCATCCTTAATACCAGTAACAACGGCCAAATCGTGGTTTTGGGAACCACTTGTAGATTTGTGTACATGCACTTGTGTACAAAGTGAATGGAGTTAAGTTGGAAATAGGGAACCATGCAGGTGCCCGAATAAAATACTACTGGCAAGTGAACGGTTGTTCCTAAATGCCGTAACAAACATTATTGTCATTAGTTCAAAAAGAACATCAAAACAATGTCTTTGTTAATGCTCCTTCACTCACTCCATAGACCATAGTACCAGCTCTTTTGACTCCCTCCCTCCAACCCTCAGTCAGTCCCCCTCCCTCCAACCCTCAGTCAGTCCCCCTCCCTCCAACCCTCAGTCAGTCCCCCTCCCTCCAACCCTCAGCCTCAGTCAGTCACTCACTCAGCTCAGCTACATCATGTATGCCGCCCTGGACCGGCGCCCAGGCCGCGCCCTTGCCGCGGCGGCTGCCGCGCCACAGAGCTCAGAGACAGAGCCTGCATGCGCCAAGTCCCATGCATGACTGTTGAGAGCAGTGCGCGGAAGCTAGCCAAAGCCAGGCACGCACACACAATGACACATCATCATCAAAATCAATCAAAGTTCCCATAGTTCGATTCAAATTCTGTCTTAACTTACAGATTCACGTCACTCACCTCATTCCCAAGTAAAAGTTCTTTTTTTATGAGCGGACCGTCTGATCTTACTGACCAATAGACGAATTTCATCATGAATATTCACTTACTGCTTCGGCGAAAGTCCAGTAACTTAACGTAAGCAGACGATATATGTCAAAGGTCATCATTGTGATTATTTACTGCTGTTACATGGATTTCTATTGGTTCGTATAGAAGGGGCGTGCTAGAACTTATGGAAGACTGATTTGCTTGTTTTCTTGATGTTTTATAAATCGAATAATATATTTCATTGTGCAATAGAAGTGTCAGATGATTCAATAATACAACTGCCAAGTCTGTAGCTAGTATCATTCATTTCGAGTCTACTCTGAAACTTGTAATAATCCACATTCTCAGAAAATTGACCAATCAAACTTGCGCTTTCTAAAAGGGTGGGCGGGTTACATTTCCTCTAGCAAGACGAAGATGGGCGAGTCCAATTTCTGTCTCCGAGCCGAGTTGATTAACTTCTTTATTTACTAGATTTCCCCATCGTTCACCCTTTCCAAAGGACCTTTGTCGGCTTCCCCTCTGTCATTGATTAAACATTTCATCAATATTTGAATATTATTACTGGTGAGTATGATTTCCAAATCGATGTGCTGCCACACAATTGGTGTGATTGTGATCTGCGATAGTGCGAGTGGGAACGGATTTGTGTGACATGACTGAGCTGAGCCTGAGGTCGAGGTCTTTCCTTTAAATTCAATCTGTGTCCTGTGACCACACTGCACTGGCCAGTGCAGTGCCACTTCTAGCTTCTCTTGTCATGCAAGTTGTGGTGCACTGGTGTGACTGTGGTCGTGTGGAGTGTGGGCAGTGTATTTGCCCCGGGGACCCCGACACGTCTTCAGAGACAGTGTCGGGGTCCGTCCTGAGTTCCTCCATGTATTAGGGTGTCTGGAGAAAAAAATTATTTTTCTTATTTCAAGAAAATATCACATTTTCTTTGTGAATTTGAAGAGAAATGACCTTCAGACTTACAGAAATGTAACATTTTTGAAAAAAATCCAATTATTGGCTGCAAAAAAGAAGAATGAAATTAGGTAAATTTTCAGCATTTTTCTGCCATAGACTGTGTAGTTAAGAAATGGACACACACAAATCCAAATTTTTAGCTTCCGAGAGCTGTTATAAATTTAGTATTAATGCCAAAAACTTGTCCATAAAGAGTCAAATAGGATTTTTTATGCTCTTTCTGATGGTATGATTTTTATAAAGATTTGGAAACCAGATCACAATGAAAAATTGCGACAAAGTGAAAAAATTGTGCAAAACAGAAATTTCATTTTCCCATAGAAAACGCATGGGGAAATGGCAATCTCAACACACACAAAAATAAGGGTTTGCAATTTATCTCTAAATCCTTATTTAGAATGATCATATAAACTTGTCCTTACTGTCAAAAGAAGCCCCTGAATTTTCTCTTTCCATACATGCCAAACACAAGTTAATAATCAATTCAGATCACATTTTTCTAGTTGCCTGAACATCCCGAAAAATATGTGCCATATTTTCCCCTAAATCAGCCTGTTTTATGCTGACACTTTTCAGTGTGGCTTCAGACACCCTACTATGTATTCTCACCGGAGTACAAAACTTCGCGATGTTTGGCATTAGAAAACCGGTAATAGGCCTAATAATGAATTAAAAATCTAACGATTAATATCGATCTTACCTAAACAAACTGTTCCTAAATTAGCTTAACTTTCAATTAAAACTGATGTATACAATTCAAAGAAATCCTTCGAAAGAACGTCAATTTTCGGACTTTTGTTCCAATCGCGAGATCGCCATGTTTGAAGAACGTGAAAATAGTTTCTGCGCATGCGTATATAAATATTCATAAGATGACGTCTCTGCCTTTACAAAACAGTTTAATGAATATGCATGTAAGTCAAAACTTTCGGCAAGTCGCCTCGATTCAGTTACATCGTGATTTAGGCATGTAATTCAATACCATTTTTTCATTTTAATTTGAAAAAAAAAATCTGTATTAATGAAAAATAATTTATTTCATATATATTTCTATTTTGTTACATTCTGTGTTTTTATAATACATGTATATATTTTTTTATTTGTCATTTGTTATAAACTTATATTTCTTTCTCCTTTTCATTCTTTTTATGCTTTGTTTATGGGAAGGGGGGGAGCATGACTGTTCTCTTGGTGTGTGTGTGTTTTATATACTGAACAAAATAAAATTTACGAATAGCATGATTGTGTTTTATAATTATATTAAGAGATATCTAGATCATGTAGAAACTTTTAGTCTGTATTATGATTATTCCCTAAATGTGAGTATGAGATATTAAAGAAATAGTTACAGATTCTAATTTTACATTTAGAATAACGATTTTCTTAATATGAATCCTGATTTTATTGATGTTATTCATCTTTTTCACTTGTTATAGCAATTAGGAAGGAATGAATATGATTTTAAATGAAAGGACATACTTAAAAACAACTTTGCCTCCTTTTAAAATAAATATCAAGATATTGTAAAGAATAAATAATTATGATTAAAAAAAAAATTCTGCCGCTTTGATAATCTCTAATCACCATGGCAGTAGCATAGGTTTTTTTAATCGCCCCCCTTCTAAAGAAAATTGATACGAAACGACCTCCAATTTTATGTTGAAGACCTTTTTTTGCTTGTCAAATTCACATTAAAAACATCGAACTCACTGCCGGATCGGGGGGGGGGGCAAAGCCGGCTCGTCCCCCCCCTTGAGAAGCATAATGAAAATTTGTGATGTTAAAAATGGTGTTAAAACCGAACTGTGCCCCCTCCCCTTTTTTTCTTGTCAAATTTTTTTCGGGCCAAATAATTTTTTTTTTGTTAAAAAGATTTCTTTCATTTTGTTTTTTTGGCTTAGCAATTTTTTTTCCTGGACGAAATTTCCTTAATTTTGGTTGGAAAACCTTTCTTCTTTTTTTTTTGCTCGTCAAATTTTTCATTGGAAAAATTTGCCCCCCTTTTGAAAATCATGGTTCCGCCCCTAATTGAGCTCATTTATATGAAGTGCTTACACTGTCAAAAAATAATTTAAACAACACTATTTATTGTGTGATTTGCGCAGTAGTTGTTTAAACATTTTAAATAAGTGTTTAAAATCTTAAACAATCAAGCTTTAATTATTGATAATTTGATATTTGAATTTAATTATTGATAATCAAATTTTGAATTTAAACTGTGTTGTTTAAGATTTTAAATACTTGTTTAAACAATTGTGTGATTCGTGTCGTAAACAGCGTTTTTTCAATCATTTTTAACAGTGTATTTGAATGATTAGGAACAAAAAGTGACATGCAAAGTATCAAATTAATGGTGCAAAATAGGCGACAGGAGATTGATGACATATGAACTTCCATCATCTAGTAATATTGTACTTTTTTCACAATTTTTATAACTGCCCCTTTACATGCTCATGATAAGGCCGTCTGCGGCCCCAAATAAATTCACTAGTAAAGAGCTGAAAAGCGGAAGAAGTAGCCTTTGTGGGTAATTGACATCATTGTTATAAAGTTTACCGCCCTTACCTAGGGATCGGAAAAGTTGGTATTGATCAATTTGAAGAAATATATTACTTTGACCTGTAATCTTAATACAAGTTTCGTTCCCAAATATTATTTTTAAAAACTTGATGCCGCAACGAAACAAAATAGCATTAAGCCGAGATGGGAAAACGGGGAAAGGTAAACAAAGGAGAAAACTATATTTTCATGATTTCCTCGCAAACTTGCGCGGAAGCAAATATTTATAGAGAAAGAAAATCCCGCAAAGCTATCTTTTTCGCCATTGCTTACCCTTCGCTCTCACCATTTCTCATGTTCTTTTTTTTTGGGGGTGGCGTTAGGATGGGGAAGGCCACCCCACCGCCTCCTTGCGACGCACTTGTTACAACGTTCTCGCCAGGTCCACTCTGACGGTTGTCGGCGCGAAGCGACACAAGCCGCACAGCGGCCTCGGTGCGTGCAAAGCACGCACGGGGGGGGGTTCGGGAGGGGGGTGTCCCCCCTCCCTCGCGAAGCGCGGTAGCTATCGAAAATATCAATATCGACGAGCTTAGATTGCTGCTAAATGCACCACATTTTATGTCTGTTTAATGCTTTTCCGGCCACACAGCCGTAACGGTTGCGCGAATTGCGATTGAAGCAGAAAGGCAATTACTTAGATCTATAACTTAAAAAGGTGAAAGGAAATGTCGATCTCATTTTATACTTACAGTTCATTGATTTATGCACATTGATGGCATCGATAAATTAAGTCCATTATTTCAATGTTTAGACCGCTACATCCTTGTAAAAGTGCGATTAATTTTGTGAATGCGTGTTGCTTATGTCAATGACCGACTACATCTACGGACCGCATGCGTAGCCCTTTGAGCTTGCGCTGTGTCACGCCCTTACGAAATCCAAGGATTGTTCCGACTTTTTTTGGAAGCCTCGGAAGTCCAAGTAATGGACATCGGTATTCATGAGAAGGGGTCCCCAATTAACTTATATAATTTGCATGAATTTTTGTTTTGTTTATTCAGATACTCTCTGAAACTAACTCTCATAAGATTTCTGTTGATGATGTTTACACTTATACTCTGTTATCAAGATTCTTTTATCACTGTCAATTATTGCTGCGTTTGTTCGTTACTCACCTATAAAATAATGAATGTGCTCATCACGAGCGTGAGAATTATTTTAGTCATTCATAAAACTTTAATATTACGATTTTGTTATTAATTGCGATTTATAATGTTTTGAAAGTATAGGTTAATTGATAGGAAAAATATTTTTAGGTAATACACTATGTAGGCCTACAAATACAGCGTACAAATAAAAAAGAGAGAGGAAGAGGGGGGGGTTGTAGACGGGAAAGAGCGATAGGGGAGGGGTCGTGGCGTGGACAATGACAAGGGGATATGGAGATCGTGTGTGTGGGATTGGTGAAGAAGTCAATATTCGAAGCGAATATATTTTTTAGAATTCTACTGATGATGATGGCTGAATAATCTTTCTTTACATTTAAATTTAAAAAATATTTTCTTGCATGATGAGTGGGAAGATCGAGGTACGTGATTCAATAAATTGCATCAAAATATCACTTTAGGTGAGTAGTTTTAAATTTACAAAAATTCACGTTTTAACAGTTTATTAAAAGTAAAAATATTTTCTTAATCATAGTATAGCACTCATCCAGCGTAAACAACATGAAGAATATTTGAGGTCACGAAATCAGCTGATTCGCACTCAAACAACAGGTTAAAAGGTCACACACGTGGCACACATTCCAGGTTGGGAAATCGGGAAAGTCCGTTCAAGCACAATGATTGGCTCAAGCCCAAGATAATGAATACTAATCAGATCACGTGCCATCGGCTTTGGCGCGTCTCGTTAACTCATTTCATGAATATCATCCACTCGCAGTAATCAGGCTAACGACGTTGTAAAGCTAACTGTATAAAAGCACAATTCTGATAGAAAATATAACATCAGTGAAATTGAAAAATTCATCCAACGATATTCAAATTATACCAGCAACTCATTGTGGGCGTAAACAACGAAATACATATCCTCTAAAACGTTCACACAATTCGTGAATGAATTGTCAATCCCCCTGTGTACTTCTATCGAAATCTATTGAATCACGTACCCCTCCCGACCCAAGGTGGATTTTTCAATCGCCATAAAGATTATGCAGCCACAATGATCAATCACAGTAGACACATCCATAAATGAATATTAATTTCATTCGCTCCGAACATTGACTTCTTTTCGCCAATCCCCTCCTCCATAAAGTCACAAACATCCCATCATTTGCCCACGACCACCCCCCCCCCCTCCTTTATTTTTTTCTTTCTCCTTCACACAAATCAATTTCAAATAATATTTTATTTTAACACGTAGTTAAGCAAAATTCATAAAGCATTCACTGTGATGATTAAAAACATTTCTCAGGACCGTGACAGGTGCGCTCATTATTCAATTGGCAGGCCATGAGCAATAAAGAACAATACAAATGAAAATACACTGTATGTACGTATAAGTCACATTAAAAAGATGAGTTGTAATGATGTGAATGATATGAATAAAGAACATTACTTATGAAAATTGTAACAGATTCAATGAATATCTGAAAAAAAAACATTCAAACTGAATTAGTTTTGGATCCCATCTAATTCTGGAAGACTCGGATCCCCAGATCAAGGATTTTGATGCCATGTGCGATTTTTTTTCCTGAATGTGGTCGTTGCGAGCGCTAGTGCAGTGATACAGAACTTGGTACACACCGTCGCGAAATTAATCAACACTTTGAAAAAATCGATGTAGAGATCAAGACTTTGGAAATTATGGAGTAAAATCGGAATATAAATGTGAATAAATCATTATGCTGTAAGTAAATGAGTTGGACATTATGTCAATCCATTCCTTTGGCTTTGTCATTATCAACGTGATCTTTGATTAATTTTCTCAATTCGCTCGATCTAGGATGTGTCATCAGAAAAGCATTCAATGAATTCATGTACCGTAGTCGATGTAGCCCCGATGTAGCAAAGGCTGGGACGAGATGAAATTAAAATCCGATCGAATTTTGATATTATTTTTGACACTTTATTTTTGACAAAATAAGTGAATACATCCGCGGATAATATCAAATGAAATTCCTAATAATCTGATAATTACATTGCCCAACCCAGTAACCTATGGTACCCCTCTCAACTCACTTTATTTTTGAGCGTATTTACTACCATTTTAAAGACGTACCGGTAAATAATGTGAGCAATGCGATACGCAAATGCGAGGTAAACATCTTCGCGCTTCCCACAAAAGAGATTGGGCCTCGAGTCGAGGTCGTATCGTATAGCGTAGTGAGTGAGTCAAAGAAATCCCGGGAAGAAATCTAGGACGAAATAATCGTCAAGTTTATTTTAGGATCTGAAAAGCAGATTGTGTTATTAAATATATTCAGTTTTTTTTGTAGATCTAGGCCTGTTTTACAGTTGTCGGGGAAGTTCACGGTTGTCGGATTTCCCCTGAAAATTTTCAGGGTTGTCGGCGCCCGACAACCGTGACGCGTGGTAGCGAGAACGTTGACTTGTTATAGAAAAATGGAAAAGGTTCATGACAAAGGCCTGACTTTTATTGGGATGTTATGACAAAATCTATCACAAAATTTGATTTCTGCATCAATACTTCAGTGGTACTGCAGTAGAAATATAGATAAGCTGATTTAGTGTCATCATTATTATTCATTAATTCTTATAAGCAAAACAATTAAGATATATAAAGAACGGGACGTATTCGAAAAAAGCGCCTCTTGGATGCCAGGAAAACAATCAGATAAGCAAGATTCCCGGCGAATTTATGCATCCTATATGTAATGAGCAATTCAATTCTTTGTAATTACAGGCCTATACTTATCCCGCAGAGATTTATATACTCAATGATTGAGGCTTAAAGAATGCCAACAAGATGAAAGATTACATAGTAATCTAGAAACAAACATATGAATTTTAATCATATTTCATGATCATCTTATAATCTCCGTTCAAACAAATTACAAATTGATATTGATATAAGCATCAAGAGTATATGAAAATGGTTGTTGGATGATAATGAGATTTGCATATATTTTCATTTCATTTATTTATTTTAAATTCTCATTAAAACGTACAACATACAATTCAAACTGACAGAATGATTCATGCATGCACAGTATACAAAATAAATAAAATGGAAAACATAACAAGAGAGAAAGAACAAAATTAAAATATGTGGGAGCCAGCATTGGACTCCGTGATAATGTCTTTAAAATCATTTCACATCACGGAGTCCTCTAGATTCTAGGCTGAGTCAGCGCAGACCTTTCAGTTGCTGGGTTCCAGAAAATGGGCATCAGTATCTTAAAGAGATGATTTGCTGATCACTCAGTAATTTTGATCAACGAATATTTTCACAAGCGTACCTAAGAGAGAGAGAGAGAGAGGGGGGGTAGACTGCCCCCCCCCCTTTGACGAGTCATAACTCATGCAATGGACGTACCCCTGCCCCCATGACGAATCACAACTGATCCCGACGAGCCACAAGTGCCCCCTCTTTTGAACTTGTAGACCTTTTTTTTCTTATTTGCTTGTCAATTTTTTTTCTGGTACGAAATCATTTATTTCTGGTTGAAGACAATTTCTTTTCTTTTTTTTTTGCTTGTCAAATTTTTGGGCAGACGAATTTGCCCCCCCCACGGAAAATTTTGGGTACGCCCCTAAAATATTCCTTTAATATATGAGTATTAATTTATTTCTTCGCTTGTTTATTTACCTATATCTGTAGATTTCTATAATAATAATAATGATAAAAAATTTGTAGTACGACACCATGAGTATTATCTCTCGAAAACAAAGAAGACAAGAAGAAAATTAGAGACAAAAAAAGAGAAGAAAAAAAGAATAAAAAAAAAACAAAGGCGAAAACTAAAAAAAAGGAAGAAAAAAAACCGACCCAAAAATGAAGAGAAGGTAGGGGAACAAAATAACGAGAATAAAAAAAGGGCAAAGGAAAATAAAATAGAACAGAAGAAAAGAAAAAAAATGAAGGAGAAAGGAAAAACAAATAATTCAAAAGAAAACATGTTATTTCTTTCAAAGAAAAAACCAAAGCCTAATGTTGACTTGTTATCAGGCAAAGGGAAAAGCAAGAATTTACGGAACTAGACTCATGAATATTCATGTAATCTTTCTCCGACGCATCGAATGATAGCCTTTTGTCGGGGCCTTAAGTTATATTTTCTATATGGACTTTAGTGCTATTGGCAAATCTGATGAACATGCGAACTTACTAAAATTCACAAATATTACGCATATTCAATTATCATTTTATTTTTTAAGTATATTTTTCTTTTATTGTTTGTTTTTGTTTTTTTCGCCTGTTTGCTGACAAAAATCAAATTTATATCGTTGCCTCGTCAAAAGGCTGCATATCGATCCTCCATTGGTTCCTGTACAAACGACTTTTAATGCACATCGGAAAAACATCCCTCCATTTTTGCCTAGTTTTGGGACATTACTTCTTCGTTTTGAGGATTGTGAATATTGCGGCTTAAGTTGTAAGTATGTATTGATTCCTTCATCCCAATTTCGTACAATATTATTAATAATCATTAAATTCCCGAATCTCTTTTGGCCGGTACGGATCCGGTGAGCTTGGGTGAAACATGTTCGCAGCCCGAACACAGTACGTGTTCGGGCTGCCGCAGTAAGGCAGTGTATATTCTATCATTGAACTAAATAAAAATCATGTCTGTTTCCGTAGACGTACAAATGTTGGCCTTATCACTGTGAAATTGTCACCTCTCACTCTCAGCTCTCTTCTTTGTTGTGTGTGTACGTCATCAATGGTTCAATGGAAAGAAGTCACCGCTGTTGACTGGTTGATAAAATAAATGGCAGTGAATGGACTGGTGACATAAACAGAGATGCCAAGTTCAAAGACCAGATATGCGTGAGATTTTCTGTGAATCTGAGTGAGATCACAGACATTGTGTACAAAGTATATGGGGATAGGCTGTGATAGTTGCGTGAGACAGAGATTTGAGGGGATGAACAAGAGTCCAAAATGCGTGAGTCTCACGCATAATGCGTGAGACTTGGTAGCTCTGCATAAACCACGATAATTCCCAATGTTGAATATTAATAATGTCATGATAAAAAATAGAATTGAAAAAGATATGCTGGAGTCATGTAAAGTTAATGTGCCCAAATATTGACTGACAGAGACACTTCAAAAAAAAGTAAAGGGTAGGGCCTAATTCCATAAAGAATTAATATGACCAAAAAAAAAAAAATATTGAATAATATAAAAATCATGTTTATTTCCGTAGTACAATTTATGTTGAATATTAATGTCATAAAAAATATAATTGAAAAAAATATGGTAAACGGAAATTATTTAGAGCAGTCTACTTACTACCAGAAGCTCTTTTTTGCCAAAAATGGGACGCAGTTTCCAAATATCTGACTTGTAGAGTTGTGTGCCGCTGCCATGATCAATTTTGGCAATTAAATCGAGCTCTGGACTCCAAAATATTTGCTTGATTGTTGATATAATTTATTTTAGCTGCACAAATGCCGATTTTGATTAGGTATTACTGTATTGGTAAATAATAATTTACTTACCAAATGGACCTCTTTCGCCTCTGAACATCGGACGTCTTCGCTCAGCTGTGCGTGACTTCGTTCTGAAAATGAGCGCGCATGTTAAGAGTACGCATTTCCAATTCAATCGGCCTAGATGTCCGATGTTTGAGATCGTGCCATATTTCCTTCCATGGGGAACCCTGCAGCAGCCATTGCAGATTTTTTTTGAGATAGATCGAACATGTGTGGTCTCGGCGGTGATATTTCCGGTGAAAAGCACTTCCCCCTTAAGAGATTCTTTTGGAGTCCATAATTAGCGAGAGTCATAAGAATATCTGGAAGTCAATATGGATTTTACCCCTGGAATATTTTTTTGAGCAGAAACCTGGATCGACTGTGTTCATGAATCTCAATGCATGCAAATTCCTAGACAGCTGGCAGCCGTCTGTTTCAAGGAGTTTTTTAACTTTTTTTTTATTTCTCCTCGTACACAGACGGCTCGCTATCGTGCAGCCACCATTAGGGGACTTGCAATGCAAAATCCCCCCGTCGGGGCTCTTCAATTTTTTGTCTTTAATGAATAAAAAAATTGAAAATTATTGCAACCAAAATGCAAATTAATATTCCCTCTTGGCATTAATTGCCAAAAAACTGAGAAAAATCAAGTTAAAAGGAACAAAAACAGTGACTTACCTCGGCTGTCATGCAAATTCACTTCCCCGTTTTGTCCGATCTTAAGTACATAAACATATGGCCATTGAGTCCCCTGTACAGATCGCGCTAGAACTTCGGTCTCTGTATTTGGTGAGTGAAGCCAACGGAGTTCAGCTGAACAACCAACATTAACAGAGACCGAAGCTTTTGGTCTAGCAAATTCCCTGCCAGTGCAGGTTCCTGTAGTTGTGGGGAAGATCGAGTTGAAGTCATTTTCTTCCAATGTTTGGGGATTTTACTCTAGACCAGCCATTCTCAATTACATTTCTTGAAGTACCACATTTCTTGTTGAGAAGCTGTAATGCTCCACTATCCATTACGCAAACCAGCAATGTATCAGCAGAGGGGTTCAGAGGTAGGGGCAGTGATTTTCCGCGATCGCGGAAAACGGACGGAATTCACGGAAAGGGCCTTTTGAAACGGGAAGTGGCAATATCAAACAGAAAATCATGAAAAACGTATTTTCCCTCAAAATACACAGAATAGCAACACAAATTACTCCAAAATCACAACAAAATGAGAATATTTAATGGCCACAAAACCCCAGAAAACACGATCTCACTTCGCTACAACCATGACAATTCACACATCGTGACTGCACTCGATATCAGCACACTCAATTGTACCCCCGTACCCGGCCGGCCGGGTTGGGCTTCACTGCACTGTACACATATATCATTCCAACTACACGTCGTGTGTTGCTGCCCTCTACGTTTGAAGATGTAAACAGCACGATATCGTGGTCTTAAAATCCAAGATGGCGGATTTGCAAATGCCGTTGACTGATGATAACGATGTAAAAAAAACCCCAAAATTATCGATGAAATATCATTTCACCGTGAAATAATGCTAATAATATGAAAGGTGAGGATGTATGCATGCTAAATCTCTTTGTAAAAAATTTATATACACACGCATAGATGCGATTAGGTCGGTTCAGAAGCAGATACAATTTTGACCAGTGCGAGTGTTTAGGTGTAATTTTGCTGTTCAATGTGGAAACGGAATTGTCACTTTCCCTGTGTACAAAGTCTATGGGGAAACGGAATTTCTGTTTTCTGACATGCTGGAACGGAATTTGAGATTTTCTGAAACGGAAAAGGCAATTTCTTGAAACAGAAAATCACTGTCCCTACAGAGGCCCCTGGTGGCCGGGGGTTAAAGGGGGCAGAGCCCCCAGAAGTTTTGGAATATGAGGCCTTTTAAATTGCCTAGAGGGGCTCTTATTAATATCAACAGAAGAAATACAAATGCCAACAAACTACACAATATTAATATTAGAAGAAAAATGACCAGTAACTTTTTCACAACATACGGGAATGATACCACTAGTTAAGACTGTTCTGCACCAGATCTATTGGCTGAAGTGGCGTAATGAGTAAGAAAAAAAATGAGGGGGCTAGATATGGCAGCTGAAGCAGAAATATTGAACTTTTCAATATAAAAATCTATATTTTGACATTTTTAATTAGGAAAGTAATAAAATGTTCCACTCTTTCCCTTTCCATCTCTTTCTTTTTCTCCTTTTTTTTCTTGACCATGGAACACTTGGGGGCCCCCAATCCCCACCCCCATCTGTATGCCAGTGGCTGAAGTTATGTTCCCCGATTTTGCAAGGGCTGAAAATAAGGCGTTGCACTTCACTAACGCCCGAAGCAAGAGTGCATGCAGGTATTACATCTGAGCATGCATGTATTTCACTTTTACAACTTCAAATTTTATTCGGCTCCGGAAACAAAGTTTCTGCTTGTTATGTCCCAAATTCATATTATTATTTGATGTTTAACTCAACCAAAACATATACTCTGGAAATGCAAAATTTCTCACCGTTGAAATAGAAATCCTACAAACAGGGTTTTCATATCACTTGTGTGGCACATAAACTTTGTCCTTTGTAAGGAGAACACCATCGATCCTCCATAATAAGGGGTTATCGAGTGCTAAATTGGACAAAATTTGAGAAAATAAATTAGCAATTAAGTGTCGAGTAAAGAGTTGTTGTCTCTTTGTATTAAAATGATCACCAAATTCTTATTTTCAGGCTACTGGTAGATTCTTTCTTTCTCCCCAATTTTTACCTTATTTTTACTTTTTATACCGGCTCCCAAGTGCCACTCCGCAAGGCTCGGTGCGCCACCATTTGAGAATCCCTGATCTAGACAGATTGAAATCGATACGCTCCTCGGTGTCCCATCCGTTAACTGACTAAAGTCTTTCACTAGTCCCATAGGATTCATAGTGCAGCCGGTGTATCGCACAACTCTATTGCTTTTGTGAATGCCTGTGAGCTACACATGTAGCCCGCCTTGTGCGTCCTGCTCGATTTCTCCTTATTCCCCCTTTTGGTGGGGGGAAACGGAGTGCAATAAAGAAAAGTTGGTAAAGGACAAGTCCACCCCAACAAAAAGTTGACTTGAAGTTGAATAAAAAGAGAAAAATCCAACAAGCATCAAAGCATAACACTGAAAATATCATATTCGGATGTAAAATAAGAAAGTTAATTACATTGTAAAATTTCACTTAAAGGGGAATCCAGCCTTGGCCATAAAATGTTGTGTTGGGAAGGCGAAAAATAAATTAAACAGAATGGTGAAAGTTTGAAAGAAATCGGACAAGCAATAAGAAAGTTATAGCTGCTTTAAAATTGAAATCACTAATAGAATGTAGATTTCAAATTGGCAACTGGGTATTATGACAAGGGGCAAGGACAACTTTCCCATAGGCCATGTACTTTATTATCAGGGATTTGTGGTTTTCTCCTAAGTACCCATTCCCCTGGGGCAGTAATCTAAATATAATCCAGGCAGTATATTGTTTTATGTCCTCATGAACGAAAAATACAATTTAAAATAAAACTTTTTGGAAAAATGACATTTTAGCCATAATATGTATTGGAGTACATGGAAGAGTAGTCCTTGCCTTACATCACTATGACATCCCATATGTGACAAATTTCAAGTCTCCATGGGTATAGTGATTACCAATATTTACAACATTTAAAAATTCATAACTTTTTTGTTGTTTGTCCAATATTGATCAAACTTTCACCTATCGACTTGTCTGATTTTTCTTTTTCTTATAAAAGCAAGTTTTTATTTGGGTTGGATTCCCCTTTAATTTCATCCAATACAGTTACATACTTTGCCTGATCGGTATGCAAATGATGGGGCTGATGACATCACCCTCTTGTTATTTCCTATGTATTGAATATGAAACATTCAAATTTTCTCCCCATTGTCCTGAGAAAGAAAGGGCAAGTCCAAGAATTTGTGTGTGTTGCATATTGGACATTTCAGAGGATTTAATGACCTGAAAAATAAAATGACTTCAATTAGATTGAATACTGTCGTGATGGTAGATATCTAGGGGAATAATAATCATGCAATAAATGGTGATACATGAGAAAAGATGTGCCGTTAAGTATGGAAAAAAAGAATTTTTTAAACATATTTTTCATTATTATTTTATTATTGTCGTCCCTCCAGCTCACCCCAACCCCCCCCCCTTTCTGTATGTTAAAGCACATCCCTCAACCTTTAACACCAACTCTTGTGTGTTTGTTTTATTTCTGCATTCACAACACATAAAAATTATACATACATTGTTTGCAATATACAGGTGTATGAAAAAATCCACAATGTTTACAACATAATACATAAGTAGAAAAAATGGTTTGGGCATACATGTATATACTTGACATTACATAAATGGAAAAAAAATGGTTTGGGCATATAGTATACTTCACACTAGGATGATAATAAAAAGCAGCACTCCATTTTCTTTTGTTTTGCTTTATGTTTTTATTGCATATATGCATTTCCTAGCCTTACTGGGCCTGTTTCATATCAGGGGAATTCAATGGAAAAAGCTGACGTCAGTTTCGTTCCTGGAAGGCTAATATTATTTTGCGTGTGTATGGATACCATACTTGGGTATCAAGATATTATGATCTAACTTTCCAATTGTCTTCTCTAAATTTGTCGAGAGCAGCAAAAACTGACCATGACGGATAAAATCGCTACAAATGTGGTTCCCTGGCTTTTGATTATGTTATTCTACCGGAAGTTCCATTAATCACTTTAATCCATCGTGGTGCAGTTATTACACAAGTATTCAAATTTGTTTTGAAAAGGTCTTTTATCATCTTTGGAAACAGGGATTGCCCAAATTATCATGTTGGATGGAGCTAGACATGTCGGACTGAACGAAAATGTCCCTTTTTATGCAAATTGCAAAAGCATATATTTTCAATGTTTTGGTACATGTAGGAAGGCCATAGCAGATAGCAATATGTTAAGTGCTTGCAAAGAGTCTGCGTAGAGCCCTTCATCAAATTATAGAAATAAAAAAAAAAAATCTGTCCGACATAATAAACCAAAAATTTTTTTTCTTTGTAAATTATGTTCTATGATGAAAAAAACTATTTGATTTGGGCTACTTGTACATTGAAAGAAACTATGATTCATTATTTTTCAAATATTAATGAATTATTCATCGTTCAATTAAAAATAATGATAAATGATGTACATGTACAGGGTTTTATTTTTTTTTCAATAGATTTAGCAATCAATGCTATTACCACTCAAAGCAGGAAAAAAATCCAATTTAAATCAATCAATAAGTGTTCTTGTATGTACATTTGATTTAGATAAATGCCTCTGTGATAACAATTTCGAAATAGGTCAATACCTTCCAAGTGTATCTTTGCATTGACAAAGATATTGTGAAAAAAAATCAGCAAGAAATTGTGTCATTGCTGAGAGATTAGCATTTAGCTTGTGATCCAGTCAAATATCAGGGTTTTTTCCAAGAAATAATAATACACTGTCCAGCATGTGCTTTAATAATACCTACCTGTGATTGCAGTCTTCAGTGTGTTTCCTTTTTCCTTTTAGATTTCAGGATTTTACAAAGTTTAGTTTATCATTTATGTAATTGTACCAGATCAAGATCCACGTAAATGATGTCAAACACACTGACACCTGGGTTATTCCATCAGGATTATCCCAGTGAGTACACCAGACCCTCTCAGTTTTTGTTGAAGTTTGGTACAGATAAAAATTTCCCATGGGCCAAGCACAATACAATTACAAGAACAAATTAACACAATCGGTCTGTCGGTTTTCGTGCTATGGCCCGTCCTTTTCTCTTTGTTTTGAAAGAAGTGGTTGTGACCTTCAACTTTCAAATGGCCATTGCGTCGTAACGAGTTGACCAATTTTCATGAAACAGGTACTACTCAAAAGGTTTTTCAGAGAGGAATTCAAATTCCAAAACATGCATGAAATATGTATTTTAGCGATTTATAAGGTTATGACCTTTTGACCTTTAATTTGACTTTGAGTTTGACCCCTGGGCGAATGATTTTTAAACTTTATTTTCATGATATACAAAATATGTTAAAACCAGTATTGGTATTTTATTTCCTCACCTTTTAAAACTGTTCCAAAGATACAAATAATCTGCTATGTAATTTCACTCCAATTGCAACCGCCCATTAGCTTGTCTACACACAAAAATAATAATTTGGTCTTATTGCTATTAATAGCCCATTTATCATTTTGTTTATAAAATAGTTACTCTAATTTCCAGATATAATCCTATTGGCCTAAATGTACCCATTTTATCAACTATCCACTTTACAGTACCATGTACTGTATAGTCCATTTATGAAATATGATCTGCTCTATGAACAAAATTTTCATTTGACCAACATTGTGTAGGCAATGGGTTATGAAAACAGCAGTTACTGTACTGTACATGATTAGACAATTGCACAAACTGTATTTGCAGAAGATGATATATAACTGGATAGTCCTGGAAAGTGAGTCAACATGTACATGTACATTAGTTTTCCAAAAACAATTTTTTTTTATGGTTCTAAAAATTGGAATGAAACTAATTTCTTTACCCCCAAAATTGATGAACTTCCTCTCCATCTTTCTCTATATTCATACTCTTTAATACGTAAAGGCCTGGTCACACCGCCCGAGCGTTGTTGGAGCGGTCGTGGAGCGGTAGGGAGAGAGGGTCGAATTTCGCTCACAAAATGGGGGAAAAAATCGAAAACAAAATAAAAACAATCGTAATCGAAAATGGTGAACAGTAGAGAGCGGTGATGATTTTTTCTCTCCGCTCCACGACCGCTCCAACAACGCTCGGGCGGTGTGACCAGGCCTTTACTCGTAGTAATGAAAATTAGTTAGGGAATAAAGGTAGGAATGGAATTTCAAAGGATATCATTATGTACATGTACAGTGTAGGTCTATAATTGTGATCATTTTTAGCAATATATCAGAGGATAGAATTCTACATGTAGTACATGTACACCTGTTGAGGAGGGGGTTTACACTTTGAATATCCTTTGATATAAAAAGGGTATACTCAGATTCTTATTCATTTTTTTTGTTATTTTTATTTTTTTTCCGGGGGCAGAGGTTTGAGGACTGGATCCTGAACTCCTACAAACCCATCTTTTGCGGCAAATGTTCCATGCCTTGACCAGGCACATCACTGTACAGTGAAGTATAACCCCCCCCCCTTACATGTATTTTGCAGAGACTAGGTTTTGCATCGTCCATAATGCACAGTCGCAAGTAGCAAGACTTGCTTCATTCACCACTGTGGCTGCTCCTATCAACACAGACAGATAGTTTGTAGTTGAGTCATCTACATTTATAAATTGTTTAATTATCAAATTTGAGTCTGCGCTAATACCACCCCCTACATTGTACCTGCACTCCACCCCTTCCAATTGTATTTTAATTCCCCCCCCCCCCTCCCCCTGATGCAGCCTATGATACAGACACAGATCGTTTGCAGTAGACACAGTTGGGGCATGTAAAGGTCCTCTCTCCCTAATGCACTTTTCACCTTCACCTCGTATTTGCACACAGTACATGTAGTTTGAGATTAGTCACTCAAAGTTTTCTCAACAAGACATTTCCTTCCTTTTAGAAGTCAAATTTTATGTACATGAGCATGCTTCAGTAAATATGCAAAATTCGATGAGGCATTACTTGCATTATGAACATTTTGTTGAGAAAAAAGACGACTATCAACAAAGTACATGTACATGTTTTGTATACAATATACAATGATAAATAGCCGCTCAGAATCCAAAGATTTTATGGAAGGTACATACATGTACCATTGGATGGCAAAGTACTTACAGTTCTGTATAAATAGCAAGTTTTGTGCAATGGAGCCGAAGTGGTCCCTCTATACAAGTGGTTGCCATGGCTGGTTTCACTGTATCAAGCAACTGATTAGCAGGTCTTTTCTTTTTTTTAATACACCTGTCACCTATGATTTGTGAGGGGGAAGTAGCCCCCCTTTCAGGATGTAACTATCTGCCTTGCTGCTATTTATACGAAGATTGGCAACTCACATTAGTCATCTAGGTCAGTGATGTCTTCTAATGTACGGTGCACAAGAAGAGTTCCTGTAGTTCTATAAAGTACACATACTGTACACAGGAGCCAAGTAGTGATAACCTTTGTACAACTTCAAATTGCAGGGGCAGAATTATTTTTTGTGAGCAAATTAAAGAGACATACTGCAGTTGGCATCACTGTTTGGGTAGTACAGTGTGTCTCAAGAAATTTTCACCTTGTATGGTGTGGGTTTATGAACGAAGAAAGGATGAAACGTTTTGACAATACTGCAGAATGTAGCATCACATCTGTTGGCTCTGGAGTGTGTAGTCATTGCCTAAGTCTACGAGGAGTGCAGTGCATCTCATGGGAATTGGAATGTGGAATCACCGCTGAATATTTGCACATGTAATAATATAGACCGCCTCAAGAAAATTGATCGTGATTATTGTTTGACTTGAATTTGAAGACTGACAGCTATTTTTTCTACCATGTGTATGCTAGGTACGTGGAAACTTTACCAACACAGGATGATGCAGGGAGGGGGCATGCATCAAGGTAAGACGTCTTTTAATACGAAAAGTATTTCATTATTTTTCAACAAAAAATTATATGAAGATGACATTGCATTTTAAATATCAATCAAACAAGTGAGGAAGTATAAAATATGCGTCGTCATTGGCCTGGAAACTGTACAGAGAATCATTCGTATTCAGTATTCACTCTGGACATTAATAGTGATAGGCATATTTCAAGATTTATAGCAGATCATTTTTTTTTAATGAAATAAGTAATGGTTTTCATGGACAGTTTTGCTCAGAGCCAATCGGATGCAAGGATTTTCATAGCTTATAACGATCATTGATAACCACTGATGATTTGTTTCATGATATGGTCTTATGTACAGTATACACTATGTTCACTATCAAAGAAACATGTTATGTTGTCTTCATTGCAAACTGCAAGTTCATATTGCATCATTTGTTTTATCAACACATGCTCATTATCACAAAGGAAATAGGATGTTGATATGGAAACTGATACTGAAACTAGTGTTGTCAGTCGGTCCGGGATCGGGATGAATTCCTGGCGGTCTGAGGCTCCGAGACGGTTCCGAGACGGTTCCGGGATCAATCAACTTAGACCGTATCCCGGCAGGAAAATAAAATCAATAATGGCCAAATTCATGTTGTAATATTTCCCTAATTAGTAATTGTACTTACGAAATACGAGAGAACAATTTAGTTCAACTGGCTGTGTGCACATGCACCTCGAAATATTACGCAATTACATAGCTATCTGTACTTGTCGATCGCATGAGCATGCACGCAATCTAGCTTTGCACACGGCTCCGAGAGATATACACAGACAACAATCGTCTACTGTATAGTCTCATGTGCAGACCTCTTTCGCCTCAGTTCGTTTTACTGAGTCATTCATTTACCCCATACTTTCGAGTTGAATCTGCTATGATATGTATGGACTAGTGAATTTATCATGAAATAATTTACTAACAATTGACGATGATGATCTATGAGTATTTGCAAATTTAGTCATTTAAAAAAAGTCGCCATTAATTTTGTGATGATTGTATTTGTTGGGGTATTTTTTTGCGAAAGGGTTTGCAAATAACAACTAGACGAATGCGTATCATGTTTCAGCTGGTTAGAGCCGGGAGAGAGAGAGAGAGAGAAGGGGGGGGGGGGACCGGGTACGGGAAGTGCTTGGTCGTTCACGACTGGGGACCATCCGTCATCTGTTGACTTGATGTTTACAATTGCAAACCAGTCGGTCAAATCATGGAGCTGTTAATAGCTCTATGGTCAAATCATTTCTCCTAGATATATTTCGACTTAAATTATAAAATTGTACCAAAACGCTGTTAGAATTGGCGATGTTTAAAGTGGCGTTGTTTAAACTTTGAAACAACATTGTTTTGAAAGTCATATCATACCCTATATGTTGTAAAAATATGTTGTTAAATGCATCAAACAAATTATCAATGATATTAACAGTTTTAAATGATATCGTTGGAAATTGCAAAAAATATTTAAAAACAAACTGTTTAAAGTTTAAAATTTTTTTTATTGGTTTAATAGTTTAAAAATAGTTGTATATTGACTGGCTTAAACAATGTTTCTTAATATTTAAATAGTTGTTCAAAATATTTTTTTACTGTGAATAGTCTGAGTATCTATTCAAATAATGTTTTCTCGATCGAAAGTAATTCATGATTAAAGAAAAAATGAGTTTGTTGTTTTGATGCGAAGTGCCGGCCGCCGGGACTAATCTTGTGTAAATTTCCAAATAAGCTTCTCTGATAAGATAGTATTCACTTTTCTCAGTAGTAGTGATATCAAGGAGATATCTCCTTGGTGATATCATACTGTTCAGAGTTACGAGAGAGTGAAACTGAAAGTTAATCCATATTCCGGGCTAGCTAGGGCCACAGGCGCACTGACAAGACATTACGCAATTTGCTTATAACTGTCAACCACGTGCGCACCGACCACAGATCAGTGGCACCGACACGTCACGTGTGTTATTGGACTGTCAGATCAGCAGCTGGGTCGACTCAAACATAATTCGGGTCATGTCAGTGGTCATTAATGTTTACAGTTTGCGGTGGTGGCATGCTTTGACCATAAAAGCTCTATGCTTTGACTGTCTCATCATTATTTTCCCCACGTTTTGAGTGAATGTTTACAATTTGCGGTGGTGGCATGCACACTTTGACCATGGAGCTAACAGTTAATAGTTGGGTCAATCCACGTCAAATCAACCAATTTTCAGACAATTTGTCACCCGACCCCCTTCGATTTTCTTTAAACTCGCACCAAATGTTCCCCCAAATGTCTGACGGAAAAATCTGAAATATTTTGCCCCAAGGTCAAACGGTTGCTAAGATACGGCCTCCCTTAGCAACCAATGCGTGGCCAAACAACCAAGTTTTAAAAAAAATTGCTATTTTTGATCGACTGCTGCAACCAAGTTTGATGAGGTAGAGTGCTTATTTTCTGGAAATTGGAAGAACTTTTTAGTCTTAACATGCACAGTATATTACGGCACGGATCTGACCAGCCGTTATTGCGCACAAGGTCGCCGAAAATGGTGTTAAGCATCAAAGTCAGTGATTTCGGGTGCATGTTTGGAAGCTCATAACTTCCAAATTCAATTAGCTTCTAGCCCAATATCATGCATATTTGAAGACTATCACTTGCTCAACAGACCTACAAAAAATTGGCCCAAACGTGCGCGTCGATTTCTTGTAGGGCGCCCTCAAAGTTGGATTTTTTCTAAAAGTTGCCAAGTTCAAGGTCACGGATCACCCCTCGTCCCATCGAGGAACAACACCAATTTCTGTATACTGATAGACAATTACCTATATTTTCATGGGATACTTAAAATTTTTTGTGACCGAAATGTTTAATAGCTTGTTTACGCATTCGAAAATGGTCGTAAACACCCCAAAACCAATGCAAAACGATACATACAGGTTTATCAGCACACTTCACATTGCAATAAATCAGAAATGAAAAGCCAACAAACACTGGTATTGTCTGTAATGGTAGTCTGTAATTAGTACTAAAAGGATATGCATCACAAATAGTTTGACTTATTGGCAATGACCTTGAAAAATACAGCTGAAAATCATTATAAACAATAAATCAGGTCAATTTTCCGTGATTATAGGGCACTAAACTGTATTTACACGTACTTTCACTTGTGTGTCATTTCAAAACAAATGATGATTTTAAGCTGATAATTGCAAATCCTGTTCCTTTCAGGTTGTATTTTAATATCCAAATAATACATAAAGTCACATCTTTATCTTTTGACCTTGACATTGATCTAAAAATAGCTGAAAATGCCTTAAAATTAGCATATTCACAACACCCGTGAGTTTTACAACACATTTCAGAATTGATTTTCTCACAGACTAAAAGCCTGATCATGTTGATATTTGCAGTACTGATAGTCCATAATGAGTACTTGGATGATCTTTTATTAATTCATTCTTTTTCACACCACAATGACCTTGAAAAAATGGCTGAAATTCACCCAAAATCTTTAATCCGCCAATATCCCACCATTAAAGGTTGTTTACACCGACTTTCAGTTATGTGTCATTTCAACACAAATGATGATTTTAGGCTGATAATTGCAAATCTTGTTCCTTTTAGGTTGTATTTTAATATCCAAATGATACATAAAGTCACATCTTTATCTTTTGACCTTGACATTGATCTAAAAATAGCTGAAAATGCCTTAAAATTAGCATATTCACAACACCCGTGAGTTTTACAACACATTTCAGAATTGATTTTCTCACAGACTAAAAGCCTGATCATGCTGATATTTGCAGTATTGGTAGTCCATAATGAGTACTTGGATGATTTTTTATTAATTCATTCTTTTTCACACCACAATGACCTTGAAAAAATGGCTGAAATTCACCCAAAATCTTTAATCCGCCAATATCCCACCATTAAAGGTTGTTTACACCGACTTTCAGTTATGTGTCATTTCAACACAAATGATGATTTTAGGCTGATAATTGCAAATCTTGTTCCTTTTAGGTTGTATTTTAATATCCAAATGATACATAAAGTCACATCTTTATCTTTTGACCTTGACATTGATCTAAAAATAGCTGTATATGCCTTAAAATTAGCATATTTACAACAACCGTGAGTTTTACAACACATTTCAGAATTGATTTTCTCGCAGACTAAAAGCCTGATCATGCTGATATTTGCAGTATTGGTAGTCCATAATGAGTACTTGGATGATCTAATATTAATTAATTTTTTTTTACAACACAATGACCTTGAAAAGATGGCTGAAATTCACCCAAAATCTTTAATCTGCCAATATCCCACCATTAAAGGTTGTTTACACCGACTTTCACTTATGTGTCATTTCAACACAAATGATGATTTCAAGCTGATAATTGCAAATCTTGTTCCTTTGAGGTTGTATTTTAATATCCAAATAATACATGCACCCGAAATCACTGACTTTGATGCTTAACACCATTTTCAGCGACCTCGTGCGCAATAACGGCTGGTCAGATCCGTGCCGTAATATACTGTGCATGTTAAGACTAAAAAGTTCTTCCAATTTCCAGAAAATAAGCACTCTACCTCATCAAACTTGGTTGCAGCAGTCGATCAAAAATAGCAAATTTTTTTAAAACTTGGTTGTTTGGCCACGCATTGGTTGCTAAGGGAGGCCGTATCTTAGCAACCGTTTGACCTTGGGGCAAAATATTTCAGATTTTTCCGTCAGACACTTGGGGGAACATTTGGTGCGAGTTTAAAGAAAATCGAAGGGGGTCGGGTGACAAGCATTTGTTGATTTGACATGGATTGACCCAGTTCTATGCTTTGACTGTCTGGTGCACCGCCAGTGCGCAATGTACATGTAGGTATACACTTTTGGATTGCATTTGTGCATGGAGATATGTTTCGGGATTCGGGACGATCCGAGATCCCGATAAGGAAATTTTGAAGTTGCCGGGACGGTTTCGGACCGGGATTTTTTTTCTAGATAACAACACTATACTAACTGAAACCTACCCAAGACAATTACTTAATACAAAGTCAATCCCTGTTCAAAAGCTGAGCGCCACGCAAGATCCTATCTGTTATCCGCCATAATTTAAACATCAAAACAAATACATGAACAAGCCTCCACAATTCACACAACAGACGAGAAAAAAGCAGGACGTGAGTGTTCATTTCATACATTTTTAAAGCTTTTTATTCGTCACAAAACATTCAAAATATACAAAAAATGTGTTGCATCTTCATTCAAACAACATCGTTCTGTACTCAAAATTACTTAACTTGAAACATGGCCCTGCCGAGGCAAATTCACTCGCAAGCACAGCTAGCTGCGAGAAAGCAGCCGGGATAATCTAGGACGATTCTTCCTGTTAATCCGCTTTAATCTGTACAGTGCGCTGCCGATAGCTGCATCTAGTGGCAAGATACATCCTGTTCACTAATCACCGCAGCAGGGGGTGTGCCCGCGGGGTGCACGCTGCAAATACAATATTGATGTGCTCCCTTAGTAAAGTAAGCACAGAATTCCATAAAATGTCAGACAATTTTCAAAACAAAATTAATAGCTTTTCCCACATATGCCTTTTTGTGTTAGGGATCAAAAGTATTATCGGTTTTCAGCTAAGATTTCATGATTTTACAAAGATAAGGTTTAAAATGTACTGGAGATCTTTGATAATATAGTGGCATTTAACTGATTTTTATCATCAAATAATTACTGCTGCAACCACTTTGTTTTATCTTTGATAATACTTCCAGAAATTGAAAATTCATGTAGTTTATAAAGTTTGTGTTTATTATTAAGAAATGAAAACTTGCATAATTTCTCTGTTTCCCCTCTCTTGCTCCTGACCTGTAGACTGGCGAATAACAGCAGAAGACAGAGCAAAGCATGACAATCAGTTCAACCAACTCAAGCCAGTCAATGGCTTCATTACTGGTGAGTTTATAGACTACCAAAGTGTGATGTCATCAATTTTCACTTTTGCATATACCAGCGTTTTTGACACCATATTTTTGGTGGAGCATGATGAAAACTCCCACAATACAAATTTGGTGAGAATCGGTCCATTGGTCCCCAAGATACATGTAGGACCTCATGAATACATGTAATTAGCCCCATTGAAGTCATTTTATTATTGGACTGGTTCCTAACATTTACATCCAGGCCAATAGACTGACTTCAATGGGACTAATTATGTATTCATGAGTTCATATCTAGGGCCTCCATGGACCGATTCCCACCAAATTTTGGTTGTGGGTTTTTTCATCATGCTCTATCAAAATACAGTATCAAAAACGCTGAAATGCTGTTATAAAAAAGAGGGTTTTTTGTGATGTCATCAATTCTGTACTATATAGTAGGACCAATCCCCCCCCCCTCCAAATTCTCTCATCGGCAAATTCATCCTGATCTACCATGATTCAGAAAATACAGGTCTGTGTTTCATGAAGTTGAACGATTGGTGATCCTTTAGGTGCTGTGTAATCATAATCAATAAAAATTTGGTCTATGTTTGCTCACAAGAAAGGGTCACTGGTCAGTTGTCTGTGTATGCATGAATGAAGAAAAGCTTCCAGGAACACCCTCCAGGTATTTTTGCCAGTGTTGGGTAAAAAGCATGCAACACTTTAAAAATAGAAACATTAACCGCTACCTGAGTTTATGAAATGCGTACAGACATGTAGTTTTGATATTTCTGGGTTCTTTGAAGGTTTGTGTGAACACATCCTTGTCATTATGCCTTGAATCTTGAAGAGAAATCCCTAATAGCAGCTTCAAAGCTGTCCTGGGATGAGAACAAGTCTGTGTATCAGTGCAAGGTGCCATGTCTGATGCTTCTTTGCCCCCCCCCAAAAAAAAAAAGTAAATGTAAACATGATACATGTACTAGGAGGCTCGTTTATATTGAATGTTCACATTTCTGGGGTAGTATAAGATTTGTATGGATGCATCCTTGTCCTACAAACATGTACATGTAATGTATAATTAAGAACAGCTGTCTTTAAGGCAATTGATCAAGTTGCACATGTTGTCTTCACATTTCTGGGTTATAGGTTTGTGTGAACACATCCTAGTTATTATTCCTGATGCTGTTTTGCCCCATAAAAGAAACAAAGAGTGAAAAAAAATAGTAGAGAGACCGGGGTTAGTTGGAACATGGGGTAAGTTGAAACATTGTAATTTTCTTCAAAGCCTGTAAAATAAATTTATGCAATACTGCCCTCAATTTATTGCTATTAATAATACAACACTATCGAATTATTATTGCAATAATTGAGGGCAGTATTGCATAAATTTATTTTACAGGCGTTAAAGAAAATTACAATGTTTCAACTTACCCCATGTTCCGACAAACCCCGGTCTCCCCTAATGTGAACATTATACATGTAGACCCATTTGTATACATGTACATGTAGATAGTTCACATTTCTGGGCTAGTAAAGATTAGTATGAACGCATCCTTGTCCTATATACATGTAATCTATAATTCAGAACAGTTTTCTTCGGGCGATTGATCAAGTGGCAAAGTTTTCCCACCCTAGACTGATGTCCGAGTTGATAAGCAGATGGATTTCTGTAACTTGATCGGTGAACAGTTTTGTTGTGTGGAGCATGTGATGCTGTTACTGTAGATATTTCCTTCAGAGTTATTCATTTCCTTTATTACAGGAAAGGGGTTTGCACACCATGGGTATATCCTCCCCTCGTCTAGGTTCATACATGTACCTGTTATAGATGAAGTAGGGCTTGTGTACATCTATATACATGTAGATGTTGTTAAACCTCCACGTTATAAACTCCACCATGCCAACCTACAAAGATCATAAATGTTGTACAACGCCTACTTAGCTTGTTGTACGCGATCAAATGGGAGGCTGAATGTCACACATTCGTACCGTTGCACACAAGACGTACCATCCAAAATGTACCATTGCACAGCTTTAGGAGGTGACGTCACAATGCGATTTCATTGAATAAGGTGACAATGCGCGTACAGCCCGCTGGCTAAATGCGCAATGCTGTCCAAGATCATGTGCGCTTGTGGGCCCGGCTTGTGGGATTTTGCTTTTCGCTTTCAATATTTTTGCTCCCTTTTCATAGATTACTGGAGGGAAAAACTCTTTTTTTTTTCATATTTTCGCTAGATTCCGAGGCATTGTACAACACAAATAGCGAATATTCTTATTCGTGCAATGGTGCGAGATTTCGCATTCAGTGAAAGAAAGAAACGCTCTATTCAACTCGGCTAACGCCTCGTTGAATAGAGCATCTTTCTTTCACCTCATGCGAAATCTCGCACCATCGCACTCATGCCTATTCGCTATTTGTATATTGTTTATCACTAAACTCAAGTATCTGTACCAACATGTACTACATGTGTGTGGGTACTTATTTTATAATGAAGTTCAATGCTCTATAATGTTTATTGCAGAATTTGGCAATTTTCACACCATAAACACAACCCTCGAAATACGTTTTTTTTTGTCTGAGCGCATTGAAGTACATATGTGTGTACTATACAGTAGGCCTGTATATGCTACGTGTACAGTACTCTGGATTTGTGGCACAAAAAGGTATGGTACATGTACGTGTGTTATGATAAAGATTTTGAATCAATCTGAAATTAAAAAAAATTAGTTTTCTTCGGTCTTTATCACTTCTGGTTTTATCTTTCTCCCCAGCTTTCCTTGATTGTATCTAAATGTATAACCAGGCTAATTCTTTGAATGCTCTAATGAATCGGTAATGTGTACATGTAACACATGTACATGTATGTACAATTTTTAACACTTAATTTGTACACTGTACTTTCAACACACTCTCCTTTCCAGCCTTCAGGCAATGTTGTCACATTCAAGCATGTACACATATTCAATAGAAATGGTTTTGTTGAAAATGTTTTCACACCATACAGTATAATGTAGGTGTCTTTGTGGAAGAATTTTATAAAAAATGTAAAAAAAGACAAGGGATTCAGAAAAAAAATTGAAGACAAGAATTCAACAAGAATAGTTTGCAACTGTGTTCTTGGCTTTCCCTGTCGCTGTTTGGAATACAAAAAAGATCACTTGGGGTAGCCTCAAGATTAGGAAGTTATTCATTATCATTATGTACTTCCCTGAGATTGAGAGTAGACTACACTACATGTCCTATAGATGTCTTGAAATTGATAGTTTCTATTTGTTATTTGTAAAAATTATGAAACTAAACCATTGTTAAGAAATAATTATGCATCATTAAGTGCTTTGATGCTTTGTCTATGCAATACATATTTGTTTCACAGCCCCAGGATATGTATTTTCCCCTGTACAGTATGTGTGAAAATATTTTTTTTCCTCTATATCATTTATGTTATTTTCTACAGGTGAGGCTGCTAGAGGATTTTTCATGTCATCAGGGCTGCCGCCACAAGTACTTGGCCAAATATGGTATGAAAGTGACCCTTAACCCCCTCCCCCACTCCCTTTCCCCTTCCTCCCCCTCCCAACGTTCCTCTCTGTCTCTTTCTCTTGTCTTTCCTCCACTTCTCTTCCTCTTCTCTCTTGGGCCTTTGTCCTCTTGTTAGACCTTAATCTCCTTTATTCTTATTCTGCCTCTTTCTCTCTCTCTCAATTATCCTTCCACCTCTGCCCCCCCCCCTTCTCCATCCTGAAAGGTTACAGGTCAAGTCCATCCTAGAAATGGTTGATTTGAATCAATTTAATTGTAAAAAAATAAACATGCATATAATTAACTCTGAAAAAAATTATCAAATTTGGATGTTTAATAAGTATTGTCTTTTTAATAGTTTCGCTTATTTTTAACAAAACAGGTTTCATGTTTAACTCAGTGACATGCAAATGGAGAGTCAATGAAACCCCTCGCATTTTTTTTAATTATACAATATTTCAATTTTTACAGATTTGACAATAAGGACCAACTTGGCTGAATCATAAAAAAACATTAAACAATCTTGAGAATAGTACTACCAGATGTTCAGGAAGGAATAACACTTTGTTTCACATGATAGTCTTGGAAATTTTCCAATTAAAAGCAGATTCAAACCAATAGCGCCATCCCGAGTCCTCAACGAGCTATACCTTGCCAGTTTCCTGACCCATAATGCTAGTGGAGTCTAGTAATATATACTTGAATGATAACATGTTAATTAACTACTCAATACATTTATACTGCAATAATTATGTAACCAAGTATCAAGACAATTCCTTTTTCTCTCAAAACATTTTAGTTTCTCTATACAAATAGAATTATAGGTCAATTTATTCTCTGTAGTATTAGTAGATATCTGAAAATGTATATTTTAAGACTGTATTTATAACACACAGTCAATGAGAGAACACACACAGTTCACTCCCCCTTTAACACAAACTTTGGAGCTCCAAAAAAAAAAATGTATGGCGGGTTCTGATGCATAGCACCCTTCTCTTTATAATATTTACTAGTGTTTGTATGCTTGCAGGACACTATCTGACATGAACTCTGATGGAAAACTTGACAAGCTGGAGTTCTCCATCGCCATGTACCTCATCAAGAAGAAATTGAGCAAGGGGGAGCTTCCGAGGACCCTACCGGCCAGTCTGAAGCAGGCCCCGGCTCCTGCCATGCCTGGCTTTGGGGTCCAGCCAATGGGTGAGTGATGACATGATCTTTCCAAGGGAAGTCCACCCCGAGAGCTATTTCTTTAAAAACTTTCATTAAAATTATATATGAATTACAGAAGATTTTATGAACGACTGTTCAGCAAATACATGTGCCACTTATGCTCAAGCACCTTTGTGTACTGTAGGAGTGAGTTAAAGCGTCAGCCTGTCAATAAGAGGTTGTGGGTTGGAGACTTCAAGTCCACCCGGGCAGATGACTGAAGCATGTGTCGTGTAACATGCCCTTCCCAGTTCTGTAGATGCATGCTATGTGCTATGTTACAGTGGAAAGCACTCTGTCCCTTGGATAGGATAATAAAAGGAGGCCTCATGTAGAGGAGAGTCACCACCTTTGCACGTTAAGAACCCACTAAACTATTCGAATAAGAGTAGGAGGAAAACCCCGGTCTAGAGGTTACATGCACTCCCCCAATCAGTTATATTGAGAAGACAGACCTGTGGGTCATAGTGTTTCAAATCGCTTTCCAGGCACAGCTGAGGCCAAACAAATGAATTAACATATGATGATATACTTTATTGACCCAAATTGGTGGGATATGGCATGTTCAGACAGTCTTGGGATGTCATCACCTCTCTGATCCACTTAGTGAATTCTGCTTACTCTTTACCCTCGGACTCTCCTTCTGCAAGTGCCATAACTTTGCCACCACCTAGAATATCAATAATGAACAAAATTTTCTGTAGGTAATTCATCCGTTTATCTTGATTGTGTGAAACTGAGATTTCATTTCAAATACCTGATCAATCAAAGAACTCTCTCTCTCTCTCCGATCATCACCACCATTCCCTTTGTGCTTCCAGGAATGGTAAGACCAATGACAGGCTTTGGTACCATGCCTGCAGGAGGGATGCCAGGTGTAGGGGGGATGCCGGTTCCAGCGATGTCTGCCCAGGGGATGCAGCCGGGCAGTTTCAACACTCTACCTAACAGACCAACACCAAATATGGGAGGTACGTCCAAATTAACGTATTGCCTACGAGAACCGGATGAACCTTGTACAAGCCTATGAGAATTTCAGAATACAGTAGTCAATGAGTTCAGAATAGTCCAAGGAACATATTTTTGCTATTGTTTGCAGCAGTCAAGCATAATTTTTAAAATGATTGATCAGTTCTTATTATTGCAAATCTTTTTATAAGTTTGTTAGTAGCTTTTCATTCAAGAAGGATCATTAATTACATCAAGAATGATTTTGTGATACCTAGTTTAATTATAATGTAAACAGCATATGTTTATGTAATATGTATGCAGGAAGTGCTTCATGAAATGACATGGATGTTTGATATGACAATGTATGTTTTATCAGACAGTTACCATAGGAACTGTGCTTCCTGGCCAATCAAAATCAAGGAAAGTTGTCGGATCTGATATCTTGTCGGACAACAAATGTTGATGAAAACATGGGTATGAGCACGGAGGATTATCCTTTGTTCATGGGGAAGGCCATCTATTGTTGCGGCATCCAAAAAGCAAAATATCATCCTCTGAAACTTCTGAAGGATTCTATAGCAAAGAAGAATTGTGCAGTAGGTCTCACGGTACACCATGTATCCTTCTTGGGCAAGTGTTGGTCCTGAAAAGGGCCACCCAAACTTGGATGGTCCTTTTCAGGACCAACACTTGCCCAAGAAAGATACATGTTGTACCGTGATACCTACCACACTATCATCCTCTGTGCTGACGTCCACGGATGAAACACTCTCCTGGATGTGACTTTGTTATCTTTCCCTTCTTAATCATTTTAAAGCATATACAGAGATGGGTTCTTTTTCAGTGATTTTCCCCCAAACTCCCTCCAACTTTGCACTCTTCTTTTGGTATGCATGTATGTTGTCATGATCTGAATCTTTTCATTGCAGGTTTTGGAGCCGGCTCTGCCCAGCAGAATGCGATGGCAAGAGCTACTGCAGTGCAGGCTTCTTCGCCAGAGAGGTGAGAGAGAGAGGTCTCCTTTCATTTGTTTGAAGACTTGGGACGTGGGTCCCCAAAGACTACAATCAATTACTCCTAATGAGAGAGGGGAAAAGGTTTTCTGAGAATTCGCTTGGACTACAATTTGTAAAATTGCTTTTAGCCTAGGATTGAAGGTTTCCTATCAAGACATTTGCCTGAAGACTCGGGGCTGGGGATCTCCCATTGCTAAAATTGCATGTACCTTCAAAAACCAAAAATGAGTCTTATGACAATTGGTTGATTTAAACAGATTTCAAGATTTATTGGGTTTTATCGACCTGTAAAAGGTATCCCATCATTTGCTTGAATACTTGGGGAATCAAATATGGCTGGCATCACATCAACTTTGAATTAGGAAAAAAATAAGTTTTCTGAGAATTAGGTTGATTTGAAGTTTTAGGGCAAGGCCACTTTCCTATAGGGCATTTTTTTTATTACAGTTATGGTTAAAACTAAAAGGTGCAACGAATCTCCATGCCCTGTACATGTAAGAGGGGGAATCATGGCCAGTCAAAAGGGCGCCAACGGCTGTTGCCTATGGTTGGCTCGGATTAAATCAAGCCCTTGGGGGTGAGGGTGTTTCATAAAGCTCTTCATATTAAGTTTAGAGTGACTTTAAGAGCGACTGGCAATCCTTACTCATGCGCTAAAATAACGCCAGTAGATGTTTTGGTGTATACCATTCACCGCAAGAAAAGGATCACCAGTCGTTCTTAAAGTTGCTCTTAACGTAAGAACAGCCTTTATGAAACACCCACCTGTATGGGTAGATGTGCATTTGTTTTATATTGCTCACTATCATTGTTTATGATCAGGGTCTCGTTTCATGATTACTTGTTTATAACAAGTGCACCATTTCAGTGACAAGCTCACTCTCAGCCAATCGAGTTGATGGGTTTCCAGTGCCAGTGTGAATGTTCAGTATTTTGTATGGAAAAATAAGAAGAATACTGATGGTTTCATGCAAAATACTGATTTCTAAAGTTCCAGCTTTATTTTTTGTCCTATGGTATTTCTTTGAAAATACTGATTTTTCACTTTTTAAAATACTGAAATGTTTTTGTTGAGGTTGGCAGTTCTGCATTTCAGTATTTGCAAATTTTTTGTTTAAACAAGTTTCATGAAACGGGCCCCACTATTGCCATTTTGTTGTGTTGTTGGTGTGATATTCATGTGTTTAATGTTTACCAGACTTCCGTTTAAAACACTTTGATATCAGGTCAATGCGGCCTATGATGCTGAGGTCATTGACCCTTGGAGGTTATGGCAGTCATAAATACCACTTTATTCCAAGGTAGCCTGCTGATCCCCTTTCCCCCATCACTGCATGAGATTTGACTTTCATCATCAGCTTGGTTCAGGGTAGCCTATAATCTCAGTGGAGGCTGCAGCTTTTGTCTCTGCCTTTTCAGTCTGACGCTGTCAAGCAAAAAGTCTGTCCGATGCCAAAGATTACACTGAGTTGCTGCGAACATTCCAGTCTTGCATTAGGTCTTTTTTTTCTTCTTTTCGACTATGTCCGGTGGATATTTTTTTGCAAAAAAACATGAACTGAATCCTAGACAATGAAAGGATAACAACTTCAGCAAGATGGAGGTGTATACTTGTAGGCAGTGGCTACAAAAGCCACTGCGTGAGGTCTTCTGCATCAGACAGATTGCTGACGATTCCCGTAACAGCATCAGACTTGTAATGGCAACTCTGACAAAATCTGTAGCCTCTGCCAAAGAGTTCAGGCGAGGTTCAAGGCTTTTATTGTGTTCCAGGTCGACAGTGTCAAAAGAGGTCTAACTTGACAAATTAAAAAAAAAAAAAACAATAATATAATACCTTTTTCTTATAATAATAGATGTATCCTGAGAGGATAGCAGCCGCAGAAAGAGTAAATCTTCATTTGCTGCTGACCGCTAATAAAATGTAGTAAATATTAAAAATGAAAAAAATAAATATAAAAGACAATGCCTGTTACATATAGTCATAGATTTTTTTCATCACACTTATCATTCCAAATAATGGCATTTTGGGCTTTCCATAATTGAGATGGATTGGATCTGTTGCAACAATTTGAGAGGCACGGCCCTGAAATGCATGTACATGTATGTGATGGTCAATGCAAACAAAATGGATTCATCTGAATTGTACATGTTTGAAATTTAGTAGGAGTAGACATGATTCAGTCCATTCACATACAAAGTTCACCATTGCTGCATTATGCTCGATCATGTCATTCGAAGCCCGTGCACACTATACGACACGATTGCTTAAGATCTATTCTGCAACCAGTTGCCAAGTGCATCTCCCCACGATCGCATCACAGCCAACTTCACACATTGCAACTTCTCTACTACACGCTGCATCTCCATGGCGCCTCTCTATTATGCGCAGTTCATCTCTACTGCATCAGCTCTGGAAATTAGTTGTGGACACATCTGATTGTCTGCATTTATCAAATTACAGCCATATCTCAGGAAGATTTGACTTGTCAAATGTCTGAGATTGGGTCTGCAATTCGTTGGCAGCAAATCAGGTCACAGCCGCATCATGTTGCAGGCTGGCACGCACTCTGCGATTCTGTTGCAAGTGGATCTTAGTGCAATCGCGTTGCCTCGTGTGCGCTGGGCTTTTGTTTGCAAATCAGGGTTCAGAACTCTGTGCATCATGGTTCATGGAAACTCATTTCAGCTTCATTCATTGTAGCATTCTCAGGGTGGTATTTCATAAAGCTTTTACGCACAACTTTAGGTGCAGCTGGTGACCCTTTCTTCTCCTTGATCAAATTCTCAATAATTTGAAATCAAGTCTTTTTTTGTTTAATAACAATCATATTTGATAACAAACATTCCAATCTTTTGAGGTTTTATAACATTCTCATTGAAAGCAAGCATTTGAATGATAAGTTTGGTACTTCTCAAGTTCTTATGAGAATTATTTATAGAAACTTCACCCCCATTTCACTGAGAGGAAAAGTTTTGGGTGTCTCATTTGGCACAAAAAAGGGTCAGCCAGTCATGTGCAAAGTCTTGCGTAACTACGGAACAGCTTTATTAAATGGCCCACTGCTTCATGTAGCTTTAGGAATTGCATTCTGCATTCAATGTAGAACAACTAGCACTCTCAAGCTTTTTGCATTGTAGCATGTCACAGAGCAGTGACACATTATTTGCTCCGGCGACAGTTGCTCCGGACAGGCTTAATGTCATCTAAGATAGGATTTTATGTTGGGTTTAGGGTTATATGTAGGTTTAGGGTAGGGTTTAGTGTCAAACTGAGGGTTGAAGTTGGTCATTCCATTTAGTGTGTGGAATAGGAGCAATTGTCGCCAGAGTCAGTGTGCATGATTGAATCAGGAAATGGCACAGGAAGGGAATGGGAATGTGGACAGTTTTCTGAAGCACACCCTCGCAAGGGGGAGGGGTTCAACGCTGTTCATTTTTTTAGTGCAAACAGCTTCATAAACAGTTGGTAATGTAGCAAGAGGGGGGCAGGAGCAACAATTTTGAATTGTGTGTTTGATGGAAAGAAGAAAACAAATATTCAGTTTTTATTCCTGGTCAATTCCATTCGCTGGTAGATTATTCATTTACTTTTTTTTTCAAAAATATACAAAAGTTTTACTACAAAGCACTGTCCCTATCTGATTCTTCACCTGTTCTTTGGGGTTTAGTGATATATGAAAACTGTAAAATGCCCTCAATTTGCATCAATCATCTATAGCCCAGTATACTTCGCCCAATACCTATGTATTATGTTACAATTTGGCATGAACATGTATCGATTCAGTTCAATTCTCTTGCAGAGTTAAGAGCTCATCTGGCCCTGCCGATTGTCTTAAATTCTCATTTTCATGCTAATTTTATTCTGTCTTGTTTTTTTATAGGGCACGATCATCCTCTATAAATGCTGACTGGGGTGTACCTCATAACTCGAAGCTCAAGTTCACCCAGATGTTCAACACCCAGGATAGGACGAGGAGCGGGTTCCTGACAGGAGCCCAGGCTAGGAATGTCCTGGTCCAGTCTGGTCTGGGACAGGCCCACCTTGCACAGATCTGGTTGGTATCTCAAGCATGTGGTGGTTCTGGGCTCTGCAACATGAAGAAAGAGTTTTACAATTGATTGTTAGGATGATTTCTATGATTGATTGCATTGATTCTTTGTGTGATCAATCGTAAAAATGAGCCCCATGATTAATCGCTAATCATTGTGATGCAGGTCCCTCTTCTTATCTCTATCACATACACCCTGATTGCAGTGACTGAACGGTTTTCCTTGTTGACTTCGGCAAAGTTCAATATAATGACTCCTAATCCTGTGACATCTTCAATCCTGTCCTTACACTGGATCAAATGTTAACAGTATCCCTGAGTTCTTATCATAGTAATAGTGCTGCGAGAGTTGAAAAATGCAGCTCGATTTAATTGTAATAAAACACCCTGAAATAAAATAAACATACACATGCACATGTTTCTCCATAGACTGCACTGTATAAATTTGTTCTATTCTGAATTATGTACTGGTAGGTGTACATTTATTCAGAAGGATACTAATGAATTATGAAAATAATAATGAATATCCAAAGAACTACATGTATGAGAATGCCTGCAATGCGTAATTTCACTAATTTGTCTTATCTGCATTTCTAGGGGTCTCTCTGATGTCGACAACGATGGTAGATTGACTTGTGAGGAGTTCTGTCTGGCACTTCACCTTGTTGACCTGGTCAAGGCTGGGAAACCTCTCCCTGCTAAGCTACCACCTGACCTTGTACCCCCTTCCTACCGGCGAGGGCGTTCCTCCAGCTTGACCTCATCGGGGGCGGGAGGGGCACCCCCTACCCCCGCTCCGGCTCCCGCCATGCCCACCCCTAGCATGATGGCCAGTATGGGAGGTATGCCTCCTGCACCCCTGGGTGGTGGCATGCCTCCCATGGGAGGGGCGATGATGGGTGCTGGTAGTGCCCCCGGTGGTGTTACAATGCCTGGTGCTATGACAGGTGTTATGCCTCCTCAGGGAGGGTTTGGGGCAATGGGGGCCCCTCTCTCCCCTGCCCTTGTCAAGCAGCAGAGTGTGGACGAGCAGCAGCCTCAAGAAGAAGAAAAGAAATTCACTCCTGGTACGTGTTTCATGAAGCCGTCTGCAGACGTGTGAGAGTTCACCTTTAATTTCAGCTTTTTGTGATTTTGATTTTCAGCATAATTTCAGCTTCATTTTGCTTTACTCTGTACTAAAGTATAGGCCTTTTTTCAATCTTTACATTTTCCAGACAACTTTACATAGAGCTATTGACCTTCCTTTGTGCCAAATCAACAATGATAATTATGGGTATATCATTTGTGATGAAAAAAGTCATCTTTCTTGCATAAAGCCAATAGTAACTTGTTAATGCTGGGATGTGCTTGGGATATACAGGGAATGACAGGAAATGCTTGAATAATATGCTTGAGATACTCTTGGGCAATACCTGAAAATATTCAAGAAATGTATTTCGTAGTATTGCCCTTCATTGTCAACTATTTCACATTTTCTAAAAGAATTATTGGGGAGTGTATTTAACACCAGTATCTCTCACTCCAGCCAACCATGCCTACACTGTCTAATGTCGGAAGAAACTGACACTAGGCTTGTGGATTGGGATAGAAATAGGAGAGGATACAAATAGGATAGAATATAAATATGACCTAGGTCTGATGAAGCTTGCAGCCTTGGGGTGAAAACTTACAAAAACAGGTAAAATTTTACGATTGTGAAATAAAAAATTATAGAATTCAAATGGAAATCAAGTGGGATTTTTTTTTGTGTGTGAAAAAAATATTCAAATCAAAATGGGGATGAAAATTGAAAGATAAACGTGACAATTATATGAGGGAAATATTCATTCATGGTGAGCTTTACCAATGATTACTTCTTTTTCTTACTGATAAATATAGTATCGTTTGAAGACAGAAAGAGACAGAACTTTGAGAAAGGTCAGCAGGAGCTTGAAAGACGGAGGGCAGCGCTGAGAGAAGTCCAAGAAAGAGAAAAGGTAAGAAAAGAGACCCTGCTCACAGATTAGATGGAGGGTTCTTGTATCATGGGATGTAGGGATATATAATAATAGGCATTTATATTGCCTAATTAATCTAGATATAATGTATTTTGAGGCGCATTGTTGTTATTTTATCACCCCGGCTTTAGTTCAAGATTCCTCCCAGTGCTCATTGCATTCACTCAAAGATAAATGCCAGTTGTGGTGATATTTTCAAAATGAGTTCATACAGAATCCAATGAAATTACCTCCAAAGTGTCTATTTGTATAAATAAAAATCCTGTGCCAAAGGATTCTGGAAGATATTGTGTAATTGCTGAGAAATTAGCAAATAAGCACAGGATTCGGATCAAGTGTCGGGCCGAAATTCAAAGCAATAATACACTGTCCCATGTACGCTTATCTGTGTTGCTGATCTCCAGCGTGATTATTTTTCAGCGTAGAATTCAAGATTTAACAAAGTTCAGTTTATGAAACTGTACCAGATCTAGATCTTCGATGATATAGTGACAATTAAGCCTGGTTTTACTGACTTTCTTGTGAAATCAGTGTTTACTGCAACTACTTTCATTGATCTTTATTCCTGCCGGGTATTCCATTCACCTCGTCTGGGTTAAGTGCAGCAGAATGTGGATCAATTTCTTGCTGAAGGAAAACACACCAAGACTGGGATTTGAACCCATGTTTCCCTGATTGGAAGACAAGACTCGTAACCACTAGACCAGGACCCCCATTGATATCCATGTTGGATGTTTGGCTGTTGCAGTAAATGCTCCCCTGGGGAGCGTTTTATCAACATTTCTGTCCGACAAGTTGTCAGATCTGACAACTTTCCTTGATTCTGATTGGCTCAGAAGTACTGTTACTTATGGTAACTGTCGGATAAAACAGGACTTGTCGGATAAAAATCCTTTCATGAAACGCTCCCCTGGTATACATGAGCACCCACTTCATTATTTATCCAAGTTTCTGAGGGAGTGTTTCATGACAGAAATAGTGATATCTAGTGACAAATATGCTCTGAGCCAATCAGATGCAAGGATTCTGGTAGCTGATAACTTTTTTGTTTAATAAAATGCTTCCTGGTATCAGCTCAGTGATCATTGATTTATTTTTTTTTAATACAGGAAAGGCAAAGGGAGATTGAAAAGCAAGAGCAGGAGAGGAAAGAAAGAATAAGGTAAATATCATAAGCAATGTTGATAATAAAGGGAAATATAATTTCAATGGGTGTGTTGAAAACCTTCAAACTTCAAAACTCTCAACTTTGTGTAACGGATTAATGAATTGCAAAATTTCAAAAAATAATGTTTGGAAAATTAGAGGAATGAATCTGAAAATGTTTTTTTTGATGGGATGATGAATGTGCAACTACAATTTTATTTTTTTATTTATTTGTAATATTTATCTTTTTATTTATTGTTTTGTTAATTTATTATTTTTTTTTGGGGGGGGTGGCATTTTATCGAATTCATATCACATGGCATATGGAAGAACTGCTCTTTTGTGAGCATCAAAACTTAAATATGTTACTCTGTCAATATTCTTGATGGTTTTCATTCCTTTATTTGTTTCTTTTTCTATATTTATCAAAATCTATGTAATGTGCAGGTAAATTTTCCACTTGAATCATGAATTATTGTCTGAATTTGTCATCATACTTCATTTTGAGAAGCATTAATATTGCCAATTTGATAACTAGGCTATTTTACTGATTACAGGTTAGAGCAAGAAAGGCGGAGGCAGCTGGAGTTGGAGAGAATGATGCAGAAGCAAAGAGAAATTGAAGCTGAGAGAGAAGCCCAACGGTTAAAGTTAGAACAGCAAAGAGAGGTGAGTTACCCAGGGCTGGGTTTTATCTCCACTACTACTTGGGACTTTTCAATTCCCATGGCCACTAGTGGACCTGGCCGGTATCCAATCCCATACATCAACCATAATTTAAAGTTTTTTACTCAGTATTCTGCTGAAGTGAAAATGCCTAGCCATCTTTGCTTTTCAATTACTATTTTTGGCTAAGTTTTTTTCTTAAATCTAAGTCGGTCCCTACCTGGCTTAAGTCTGGCTAGCATGCAGTTTACAAATTACATACATGTATGCACATACAAATTCTGTATACAAAGTCGATGGGGGAAAGCACCACAATACATGGAGAATGCACCGACACACACCACTTGTCTACTATCCTGGAAAAGATGTTATTTGGTAAAAAACACATCATTGATATGTCAGGCAATGTTAGTCAAGTTTGGGTAAGCCCAGTGTCTCACATTGCTCTCTACTACACATACATGTATATATGCTGCTCCTCCTTTTACTACTACTACTACTATACTACTACTACTACTACTACTACTACTACTTCTACTACTACTACTACTACTTCTACTACTACTACTACTTCTACTACTACTACTACTACTACTACTACTACTACTACTACTACTACTACTACTCCTACTAATACTACTAATACTACTAGTAGTACGACTACTACTACTACTACTGATACTACTACTTCTACTACTACTGATACTACTACTTCTACTACTACTACTACTACTTCTACATGTACTACTGCTACTACTTCTACCACTATACTATCCTGTAACTACAGCTTTTGTAACTATTAATGTTGCTGTTGCTTTTACGACTGTTACTTGTACTGTACATATTACCTAATTTTTAAGAATAATGAAATTAAACAATTATAAAGCAAATACATGTAGTGATATCTTTGAATTTTATTTGTAGGCTGCAAGGAGAGAGCTGGAGAGACAGAGGCAGATGGAGATTGAGAGACAGAAGAGACAAGAACTGGAAGCCAAACGGATCAAGTCCCAGGAGGAGGTTTGCCACCTCAAGGCTACCAACAAGACATTAGCGTGTGAAATTGAAACACTGGTGAGCAACAGATAATTTCATTTCAGGAGCCTCTTTCATAAAACTTGATATAATAACAAATTTGCAGTATCAGTTAAAAGCTACTGAAATCCTTCACTCTGATTGGCTGATAGTAAATTTGTTATAGAAGTTTATAGAAGTTTTACATTTGTTATTGTAAGAAGGAAATGGGACTTAGGTGTTCATGATGATGATGATGATGATGAGGATGGCATTGAATTGAAATCTCCATTCATGTTGTGACATTGATGCTAATGATAGTGGTGTAAATTGGGAACTCAAGCAAGCAGCAGATAATTTAGATTTATGTTTAGTCCCACCTATACATTATGGTGATGTTGATGATGCTTTGGTTTGGTGGCAATAACTATTAGACTGTGGTATAGTCGTGGAATGATAATAACGGTATATTTACCCAGGATGGCCACTTCAGTTCTGAAAACTGTTCTCCTAACGGGCCCTGCTATAATTATTACGTGGCTAAGCTAGGCTACCTATTCAGGTGCACACAGCTTTTTGAGGATTTACTTCCTGCTGGTACCCATTTACCTCACCTGGGTCGAGTGCAGCACACTGTGGATGAATTCCTTGCTAAAGGAAATTACGCCATGGTTGGGATTTGAACCCACGACCCTCTGTTTCAAAGTCCAGAGATTAATCCACTGGGCCATGACGCTCCACTGATGATGATGGTTGTGGTGGTAGTGGCTGTCGGGATATGATAATTGTGGTGGTGATGTTGATGAGGAGTAGGAGGGGGATGGTGTGGTGATGATGTTGAGTAGGATGGTACATGTATGATGATGAAAATTATGAGGTTAATGATGATGATGATGATTATATTGAGGGTGATGTGCAGGATGATATTAAACATTAGTGATACATTTACATTGAGTCATATATTGGTGGTGATGAGGATGATGGTGTTGATGATGATGATGATGATCATGATGGAGGTGATGATGATGATCATGATGGAGGCAATGATAATACTGATGATGGTAACTTTAGTCTTGAGGATGATAATGATGAAGATGATAATGATAATAATAATGACGCTAGTCTCTTTTGCTTAACAAATGCCTTAGAATATTTGACGAAATTTGGGTGATGATTTCTCTTACAGGAGGACAAGAAAAACGAGCTGAATAAAAAGATCAGTGAGAGTCAGAACAATGTGAAAGAACACCAGACGTCAATCATACTAATGGGACAGAATAGGGATGTCAAGGTTGCCGAGATAGACCATCTCCAGCAGAGAATAAAGGTGAGTCTCCCTATCAAAAAAAAATCTTAAAAACACGTATTCCAATATAATTTGTTTCTTCCTCAGTTTTCCATTTGTTGCATTATAATTACTATTACCGATGTTTTTTTTCCATGTTTGTTAAATACCCAAACTTTTTAACTTTGTTCCTGTCTCCCTGTCTTCCTCTTTTTCATTCCGTCTTTCGTTCCAACATGTTTTCCCATGTACTTTATTCTTTCTCTGAGGCTTTCTTCTCATATGCTGAGCATTTCAATTTATTTCATATATGTTTTATTATTTTGTAGAACAATTTTGATATTTGGCTATTTTGTTCCAATTTGTATATTTTTAAAATGTCTGTATATAAACCATTTGTCAACTGAATGTAATTCAGCCTTTGGCTGCTATTTTCAGTGAATATTGAAATAAATAAACCATTCAATCAATCAAATCAACTTTTGGTCTCCGTCTTACAAAGAGTTATGATAGATATGATCGACCACAACTATGGAAAGCCAGCAACGTCAACATCTAAAATGGATGTTTCTTCAATTTATTTTCTCGATATGATGGATATTTATACATGCTTCTCTTTCTTGAAACTTCATTGTGCTTCTCTTTGTGTACAAGGACATTGTGCAAATTTCCTGTAGAAAAAAATTGATGGATTTCCTTTGAGATTGATCGGATCAATCGCAACTCTTTGTAATTGTCAGAGGTATGGTATTTTACAGGGACCATCTGGTTGTAGTCGGCATAATTTTAAGCCAACTTCACACTCTACTTCTATATCCTGTCTGTGATATTACTTTGAAATAAATTGTATTTTTCATATGTTGTAGCATTATCAGCGATAATAAACAAATAATAAATCATGGATTTCACATGAGTACCGTAAGTAACGGTGTATTAACCGCACTTTTTTCTCGGCGGGATAGAAGCAAAAGCCGGGGGTGCGGTTTATACACGGTGACGGGTTTGAGCCTGCCTGCCGTAATCCCTCCCGTACATGTACGATGTCTGCCAGTTCACAACACATCGAATGGCCGGGCGTAGTCGCCCAGGCAATGTCGTTTAGAGGGGTATGAGCCGCGGGTAATGGGAATCGATTATTACGATCTTAATTAAATATTGTCCGAAACAAACGCACCCACCTTCAGGACACTAATTTTGACTTTATTCTCGATTCAAAGTAGTGAAGTTCCCTAGCTAAGTTAAAAGAGACGCCAAGCATACCAGGTAATATTTTGTCACCGCTGAGCGAGAGTTGAGATGAGTGAGCTTTGAGATTGCATTGTAATATGGTTATAGTGCGACTTAAGCTGGCACTATTCAAAGTTCCGTTTCGCGCCAGCTTGTTTTTTTCCTTCCTGTTTGCTTTTCATAAGATAAACCACGCACGAGAGAGACGGCACGAAGCCGTAAAAAACAACTGGAAAAAATGTCAATTTCTTTGTTTCTTGAACCTTCATGTAATCCCGTTTCCAAAATTCATGCTAAGACATGAAATTTCTGAAAGTGATTGTGAGGTTGTGATGCAAGAAATGTGAATGTTTCTTCCTCCTACGCTGGGAAAGACACAGATCATAATTTGATAAGATGTACTGGCATGACTGCTACTGTATCTTAGTTTGCAATGTAATGGCAGTGCTGTGTGTGTACACTGTGACTGTGAGGTGAGTGAGTGTGTAAGTGGCCAATATTGTCGGGACCATTCTTTCTTTCTAACATTTGTAGATGAATTGATCAAGAACTGCAGATTTCTGCATACCGGTAATCTCTTTAGATACTTTGAAAGCTTAAACTTACTACTTAGTTTTTGTCTCACCTGCGAAGCAAAGTGAGACTATAGGCGCCGCTTTTCCGACGGCGACGGCGGCGGCGTCAACATCAAATCTTAACCTGAGGTTAAGTTTTTGAAATGACGTCATAACTTAGAAAGTATATGGACCTAGTTAATAAAACTTGGCCATAAGGTTAATCAAGTATTACTGAACATCCTATTAGAGTTTCATGTCACATGACCAAGGTCAAAGGTCATTTGAACTTTGGCCGAATCGGGGGTATCTGTTGAATTACCATCATAACTTTGAAAGTTTATTGGTCTAGTTCATTAAACTTGGACATAAGAGTAATCAAGTATCACTGAACATCCTGTGCGCGTTTCAGGTCACATGACCAAGGTCAAAGGTCAATGAACTTTGGCCGAATTGGGTGTATCTGTTGAATGACCATCATAACTTTGAAAGTTTATGGATCTGATTCATGAAACTTGTACATAAGAGTAATCAAGTATCACTGAACATCCTGTTCGAGTTCCAGGTCACATGATCAAGGTCAAAGGTCATGTAAGGTCAATGAACTTTGGCCATGTTGGGGTTTTTTTGTTGAATAACCATCATATCTCTGTAAGTTTATTGGTCTAGTTCATAAAAAGTGGACATAGAGTAACCATGTATCACTGAACATCTTGTGCGAGTTAGAGTAGTATTCAAAGTCAGCACTGCTGCTATATTGAACCGCGTGATGCAGGTGAGACGGCCAGAGGCATTCCACTTGTTGTTTCTTCGTACCTCAAATATTCATGTACTGGTAAATGTGATAAGAATTCTTTTTTTTTTAGTCCAAAGTTGGGGGTGCGGTTAATACACGGGTGCGGTTAATACACCGTTACTTACGGTAGCATTTTTTTTATGTGTAGCATCGCAGAAATTTTACAATTTTGTGTTTTAACATTTTATGCAGACAAATCATATATTTTTTTAAATGAATAGAGTCAAATGAATTGTCCAGACTGGCAAAAAAACATTCATAGAAAATTCACCATGCCTCACAATGTCCTAATGAAATCAGGATGTTGTGATACTTACATCTTGTATGTCTTTCCGGATATATGTACAACTTTGGATAATTTTTTTTTTTACTCGAAGCAAATATTTTGTGCATTTACATTATTTATGAGCTTGAGTGTTCTGAGCACACCATATTTAAAGGCTGAAAAAAAGTAGTTTGTTGTTTCATCATACTTGAAAAAAGCCGATATATTTTGTTTGAATTGTTATTAGGAAAATATGACAGAAAAGGCAGAATTTTTTTTGATGTGAATGAAAAGGCTGTTTGATTTTACTAGATTATGATTATCTAAAGATTTCTACAGTGCCTTTTTCAAACTGTATATGCTATTGAAAGCAGTAACAATAAAAAGAAACTGAAACTTAAGTATTGAAAGTATGATTAACAAAAAAGGGGAATAATTTTTTCTCTCGCTCTGTCTCTCTTTTTGCAGGAGTTACGTCAGTTGAAGCAACAGAGAGCCCAACAGAAAGATGAACTACAGGTCCAAGCTAAGAAACTTAATATCAACACCCAAGTCTGTGAGTAAACACAATTATTATGACCACAATCAAACCATGTCTCCCGTGGCTTAAGCATGTTCAGCAAGAATCTACTTGGGCTATCCTCATAATGCTCAATCTTTACGGCCCCTTTCTGCTTTGGTGCAATTGCCAGTACAGATCGAAATTGCTATTCGGTTTAATTACCAGGAGTCTAATGGCCACTTTCACCAATTTCCACTCGACCTTCTTATTACGTTTATTCAGTGAATTGGTAATGAAATGCTCCCTGCGGGAGAAACGCAGCTCCGACTTCCGACAAATCACCTCTAGCTATCTTTCTTCTTTACATCTATCTGCCTCATACTTCAATAAACCGCATGGGCAACGCGCGACCTCGCGACAAATATTGCCATCCGTATTGTTCCTCCACTTTCCTCACTATATCACTTAGCCTAAAGCCTGTCCATTCCGGGGTATTATCTTCCCATCGTTTTCTTCGTCTGACTCTCCCTCTGCTTCTCGTATCTATACCGTGGAGCGTTGTGGCCCAGTGGATTAGTCTTCGGACTTTGAAACAGAGGGTCGTGGGTTCGAATCCCAGCCATGGCGTAATTTCCTTCAGCAAGAAACTGATCCACAAAGTGCTGCACTCAACCCAGGTGAGGTAAATGGGTACCGGTAGGAAGTAATTCCTTAAAAAGCTGTGTGCGCTATGAACGCCTAGCTTAGCCGGGTAATATAGGAGCGCCTTGAGCACCTAACAAGAGGGATATGTGCGAAATATAAATACCCTATATTATTATTATACTCTGCATATTTGTTTTTAAACCTATGTTCTCTTTTCTTGGTACAGCGGATACATACGCTGCTGTGATGACTAGCTACGACAACAAACAAAAGACTCTTGTGAGGATGAGGGCTGCTCTGGAGGAGGTGGAGAGAAAAACCGCTGCCAGTCTCCAAGACACGGACTCCAACCATTCAAAACTTGCTGTAAGTCAAATATGGTTCAATGATCTAGCTAATTTAGCACATCTTAATGATACAAAGTGTTATAGAACATGGGAGATATTTCGCAATGATTCAAGCATGACAGAAAGTCGAATTTAAATTCCCATTAGCATGTTTCAAAACGTATCGCTGCATTGGCGAGCTAAATATTGTGTGCGCGTTAGTACTGAACTAATTTGAAGCACCCCCCCCCCCCCCCCCCCCGGTCAACTATTGGTTGTTCGAACCATTCACAGGAGGAAAGTGGTCTGAATATCCAGCCTGGCTGTGACTTGTGTACAGAAGGTCAACAGCAAGTTTATATTTGCTAGTCTTTATGCCAAGATCTGCTTTTGCTCAAAGTATATAGCAGTTTCTGTCCATGCAGACTAGTATATGCTGATGTGAATCTTACCTTGTGGCAATTCTAAATCGAGAGCTAGAAATCAATCTCAAGTCAGATGTAATCAATCTTGATGATGATTTGTGTGTTTAACAACTTCAGAAATTAATTTTAGCTGTTCTGTCTTTCACTGAAGGAATTGAAAGCAAACCTGGTGAGAGAGCAAAACGAGACGGATCAGCTGCAGAAGCAGCTGAAAGCCAAGATGGCCGATTTCAGCACAATCAAGAAACGCCTTGAGGACCAGAAGAAGCTCTCACTCATTAAACAGAACCAACAGAATGAAAGAATAAGGTAAATGCTTCATCTTTTGCGAGATGTTGCAAACAGAGTTGCAATCCTACAAAAATTCAATTTTTAACCAGCTGGAATCACACATTTCACACTTATTTTTGATTTTGTAAGTTATGATCAAACACAACTCTTTGTGCGAAGGGTCCATGGTCTTGAGATCATTGTGCGTGTTGAATGTTAAGGAGCAGATAAATCAACTCTCTTCTTTTTAATTGAATATAATCTATTTCTTGAATTAAACATGTGTTACTTGCTATTCTAAACCATGGTTTAGTGATTGTGCAGGAAGTGTATCAATGCCTTTGATAGTATTCAAATATGATAACTATACATCATTCCTGTTAGCTCTCAAACTGCTTTTTTTTTAAGGGGGGGTGTGCTCAGCGTCACAAATGGTTGTATCACAATATACATTGGGATATGAGAATCCATGTTTCATATATTGTGCAACTTGTAGTGCCATAACTGAACAACATAAGTAGTGTTTTGCTGAGCTGTATTTTATGGTAATTTTGTCCTCAGGCAAGAAGCATTGCAAAAGAAGAACGAGGAGGATGAGAGTAAGAAGAAGTTCGATGCCATCAGGTTAGCCCAGCAGCGAACAGAGAAAGAGAACGCTGAGGCGGAGAAGAGGAGAAAAGAAGAGGAAGAGAAGAAGAAACAAGAGGAGAGTTCGAAGAAAGCTGATCCATTTGCTGCCTTTGGTGAGTTTCCTTTTCATTTTACATAATGGCCCCGGTTACACAAAGCGATTGCAACTGATCGCAAGGCTTGATTTACAATTGATTGCGTTGGTGCAGTCCTTTAAACATCAGCTGTATGATCCGTCTCTAAACTTTGTGATACATGGTCCAGGGAGTATTGTTGGCAAGAGAGGATTTTAATAAAATCCTCTCATGAAATTTTTATTAATATTTTGTCAATTCTGACATTTTTTCTTGACTTTGATTTGCTGAGAAACACATGTCAGGTGACTAGCTGTTACTGTGGTAACTGTCAGATTAATCAACTCATCCTTTCCTTGAACACTCCCCCATTGAAATGGAAGATGTATAATAGATTTCTTTTACAGTAAATAATGTTGTATTGTGGAAATGAAAATAAATGCTAGTAATATTGTATTCAGATTTTAATTGAATGTTTTACCTTATTTCAAGTACGATGACAACGAAAATGATTTTGATCCACAGTATTGTACATGTACATTGCGCCATATTTCTGTTTCTATTTAAATCGGTTCATAGTTTATTGTCCATGATAGCATAGAGAAATATGTTGGTGGCACACATAATACTGTACAACATATGCATTTATACAAACAGGGTGTATCATGAAAAATGCTGAAATATTACACTTAGTAGGGCGCTGCTCAGTTATTTACATTTGAAATTAATAATTGCACTAATATAAAACTAGAAAAATACAAAGTGACGTGTTTGAAAAAAGGGCAATTTATAACTTGAAATTATTGAATATTATAACCTAATGACTATTTTAAAAAGGAATCAATATATTGCCATTGAATGTTAAGAACATTCACAGACGAGGGCTCGTCCAATTAAGTTAATTACTGCACATCTTCTGAAACAATTGAGTATATATATATATGTAGTCATTTGGGCCATTATTGCTTCTTATTTCTTTTTTTCCTTTCAGGCTCAAGTGAGAATGATCCCTTTTCTTCAGGATTTGACAGTAAGTACATGTACAGGTGTTGTGGCTCAGTGGATAAGTCTCTGGACTTTGAACCACAAGGTCCAGGGTTCAAATTCCACTGCAGCACTCACATCCTTTGGCAAGGTGTTTATCTGTATTTGCCACTCTCCACCCAGGTGTAGTAAATGGGTACCCCATATGAAGGAATTCCTTGAATGCTCGAGTGTCCTATCAAGATAGCTGTGCTATAGCTAAAGAGGTGTTGTGGCTCCGTGGATAAGTCTCTGGACTTTGAACCACAAGGTCCAGGGTTCAAATCCCACTGCAGCACTCACATCCTTTGGCAAGGTGTTTATCTGTATTTGCCACTCTCCACCCAGGTGTAGTAAATGGATACCCCATATGAAGGAATTCCTTGAATGCTCGAGCTTCCTATCAAGATAGCCTTGCTAAAGCCGCTTAATAGTATGCAGCGCTTAAAACATTTGTATTACGTGTTATATAAATGTTGCATGTACATGTACAGATACCACTTCAATATCTAAACATTGATTTATTTTGAAGATCACATAACAATAGGCATATTTCTAGTGTGGCAAATATGGTGGGGGCAGTGGAAATGAAACTTTTTGTATGCAGGATGAAATGAAACAAGATATATCATTCAAAATAACATTATAGCTTTGATAGGTCTAGATTGGGGTTCAAATTTAAACAGCAACAAGAATTGTGATTGAAAAGCAAATTACCAAGATCTAGATCTTTTAGATCGCAATTTGTAGGAAAATTGAAGCGCCAAAAGTACGCTTTGAAATGCGATCAGCTCAGATTTTACGACCTTCAACATCGTGAATGCAACAAAAGCAACACTGAACAAGATTGAGTTTTAAAAGTCTCTGAATTTGCTCAGCATTGAGGGCGGGTCTCGGTCTAGTGGTTCTGACTCTAAATCCTAGCCGTGGCATGTTTTCCTTCAACAAGAAATTTATCGACACTGTGCTGCACTCAACCCAGGTGAGGTAAATTGGTACCGACAGGAAATAATTCCTCAAAAAGCTGTGTGCTCCTGAATCGGTAGCCTAGCTTAGCCAGGTAATGATAATAGCAGGGCCCACTGGGAGAACAGTTTTTTTTTTTTTAACTGAAGTGGTTACACTGGGTAAATATGCTGTTATTATTATTTTTAAGCCTTCACAAATACGTGTCAGAATTGTCCTTGTGATTGGTCAAATTGCGAAATAAGCGTGGAAAACTTAAAGACGGATCATCAGCATTATATTTCCAACACTGAACAGTGCACCCCTCATTGTGTTTTGGTTCTGCGTTTTGTAATTTGGTTTTCAATCATGATTCATGTTGCTGTTTAAATTTGAAAATCAACATTAAACAGTCCGGCCCGTATTCTTATAGCAGGTTTCACTCAAACTCGGGTTTAAAGTTGTGGTTTAAGTATGGATAGCCAATTGTTACATAAATCACTAACAGTAAAGATATCATACTTCAGCCCATCTGGCTCTCAAATCATTCATAATTGTCTAGCAAGTATTGTACAACACCTACTTAGCTTGTTGTACGCGATCAAATGGGAGGCTGAATGTCACACATTCGTACCGTTGCACACAAGACGTACCATCCAAAATGTACCGTCCAAAATGTACCATTGCACGGCTTTAGGAGGTGACGTCACAATGCGATTTCATTGAATAAGGTAACAATGCGCGTACAGCCCGCTGGCTAAATGCGCAATGCTGTCCAAGATCATGTGCGCTTGTGGGCCCGGCTTGTGGGATTTTGCTTTCAATATTTTTGCTCCCTTTTCATAGATTACTGGAGGGAAAAACTCTTGTGTTTTTTCATATTTTTGCTAGATTCCGAGGCGTTGTACAACTGAAATAGTGAATATTCTTATTCGTGCAATGGTGCGAGATTTCGCATTCGGTGAAAGAAAGAAACGCTCTATTCAACTCGGCTAACGCCTCGTTGAATAGAGCATCTTTCTTTCACCTCATGCGAAATCTCGCACCATCGCACTCATGCCTATTCGCTATTTGTATATAAATAGATGATTGTCTTCACCATCGATGAATCAAGAAAGAGCACAGTAAACATAAGAAACATACAACTTAATAAAAATCTTGATACTTTTGGCTTCCCATACTTAAACCACATCTTTAAACCTGAGTTTAAGTTAAACGTGGTATCAGAATACGGGCCTCCGAGTCTGAATTGAGTGATGGTTGTATAATACTCCAATGGATATAAGACACTTCTCTCCCCTTCTCTCTTGACAGGTAATGAAGTCATAAAAACCGATCCAAACGACCCATTTGCTGCATTCTCAGGTATGTAATTTTATTGGGTGTCATACAAGTTTCTCAATTGGCCCGAGTTCACAAAGGTGGTTTTGAAAACCCACGGTTGAGTCCATGGTTTTCATGCAGATTTCCTGTATATTACGCTTATTTTACCTCGTGTATTAAAAATGTCCATGTCCAATGCTGATGCGCGCTTTTGTCACAGTGCGCCAAATTGACGCCTGTTGCTGTGGTTATCCACACTAATTGATTCATGAGTCCACTGTTTTGAATTAATGAGTCCACTCTACAAACAGTGGACTCATGAATAAAGTAGCGTATCTTACCATGGTAACAGGTGTTAATTTGGCACACTTTGATTCAACGGCAGGTTTTCAAAACCACCTTTGTGAATTCGGGCCTTTGATCTCATCAGGGTACTGTAAGTCCATTGGGTTAGGTAAAAAAATGACAAGATGTTACATAGGTCTCAACTATTCTATTTCACAGTGAAGATCAGTTCAGATGTGACATCTCTCAATCTATTAATGATTTTAGTTGAACTGTGACCAGCCACCCTAAAGGCCAGAATGAGTCACCCAAAGGAAAGCTTTCAAACAATACATAATTCTCAAAATTAAGCACAATAACCCATGCAGGTACATTTACTTGATTGAATTCAAGATCTAAATAATAACATTTGAATTGAGCAATTGAAATTTGGGGTTCACCCAAGCATGATATGGGAACCCTGTGCAATCTCAGTGGAACTTCAAATCAGGCTGCAAATGTTGGTTTTAAAGAAACTTTTTTTATCTTTTTCTGTTCAACCATACAATTTGAAATTTCGACTGTGTAAAGAGGAAGAATTACTCTTTCAGATATGCTTTTTGGGGGTATTTTTTGCATTTTAAAGACAAAATTACTATTTGCAGAGAACCTTTCCTGGCGACTTATTGTTGGTTTTGGTGTGGCTGGTAACTGATTGTCTTCCTTCTCCTTCTTTCCTTCCTCCCTCCCCCCGCCCCCCCCCCCCTTCTTCCCCCACCCCGGTCACGATATAGATAAGCTGTGTTTCAAAGCTTAGTATCTGTGACTGATTTAGTCTTGAGGACGCAATGATGATGATTTTTTTAAGATATGTCATATACTTCTTCATCATTGACGTCTTGACACTCTCTCCATAGTGTCTTAAGCGAAGGACCAAAACAAAGATGGATTTCCCTAAGAAATCCATCTTTTTAAACCAAAATCACGAGAATTCTATTAATTTTATTCATTCTTACACCTTCCTACGCCTAATGCGTAGGAAGGTTTGAAATATTATTAAATAAAAATGTAAAAAAATGAAAATTTCTTACCTAACTGATGCCGCGTAGACCCCTCGTTCCACATGTAAACAACGGGAATACAATAGCGTCGACCCTTGAACCGCTTATGTATGACGTACTTCCGGAAAGCAATGCCGTCTTAACGAACAATTTAGTGATAAAAATTCTTATTTAACAAATATTAAAATTTATTTGTGATCATAAATAATTTATATGTATTAAAATGAATTATTTATGATTGAAAAATAAATTTTTATTTTTGTTAAATAAGAATTTATATCTCTAAATTTTTCGTTAAGACGGCATTGCTTTCCGGAAGTACGTCATATATAAGCGGTTCAAGGGTCGACGCTATTGTATTCCCGTTGTTTACATGTGGAACGAGGGGTCTACGCGGCATCAGTTAGGTAAGAAATCTTCATTTTTTGTCTCACCTGCGAAGCAAAGTGAGACTATAGGCGCCGCTTTTCCGACGGCGGCGGCGGCGTCAACATCAAATCTTAACCTGAGGTTAAGTTTTTGAAATGACGTCATAACTTAGAAAGTATATGGACCTAGTTAATAAAACTTGGCCATAAGGTTAATCAAGTATTACTGAACATCCTAGTAGAGTTTCATGTCACATGACCAAGGTCAAAGGTCATTTAGGGTCAATGAACTTAGACCATGTTGGAGGAATCAACATCGAAATCTTAACCTGAGGTTAAGTTTTTGAAATGTCATCATAACTTAGAAAATATATGGACCTAGTTCATGAAACTTGGACATAAGGTTAATCAAGTATCACTGAACATCCTGCATGAGTTTCACGTCACATGACAAAGGTCATTTAGGGTCAATGAACTTTGGCCGAATTGGGGATATCTGTTGAATTCCCATCATAACTTTGAAAGTTTATGGATCTGATTCATGAAACTTGGACATAATAGTAATCAAGCATCACTGAAAATTTTGTGCAAGTTTCAAGTCTCATGATTAAGGTCAAAGGTCATTTAGGGTCAATGAACTTTGGCCGAATCGGGGGTATCTGTTGAATTACCATCATAACTTTGAAAGTTTATTGGTCTAGTTCATTAAACTTGGACATTAGAGTAATCAAGTATCACTGAACATCCTGTGCGCGTTTCAGGTCACATGACCAAGGTCAAAGGTCAATGAACTTTGGCCAAATTGGGTGTATCTGTTGAATGACCATCATAACTTTGAAAGTTTATGGATCTGATTCATGAAACTTGTACATAAGAGTAATCAAGTATCACTGAACATCCTGTTCGAGTTTCAGGTCACATGATCAAGGTCAAAGGTCATGTAAGGTCAATGAACTTTGGCCATGTTGGGGTTTTTTGTTGAATAACCATCATATCTCTGTAAGTTTATTGGTCTAGTTCATAAAAAGTGGACATAAGAGTAACCATGTATCACTGAACATCTTGTGCGAGTTAGAGTAGTATTCAAAGTCAGCACTGCTGCTATATTGAACCGCGTGATGCAGGTGAGACGGCCAGAGGCATTCCACTTGTTTTACATTTTTATTTAATAATATTTAAAACCTTCCTACGCATTAGGCGTAGGAAGGTGTAAGAATGAATAAAATTAATAGAATTCTCGTGATTTTGGTTTAAAAAGATGGATTTCTTAGGGAAATCCATCTTTGTTTTGGTCCTTCGCTTAAGACAATATGGAGAGAGTGTCAAGACGTCAATGATGAAGAAGTATATGACATATCTTAAAGAGGGTGGATAGTTTTGGTAAATCCTCAAAATCTGCTTGTCACCATTCTAATTAATTTCTATATGATATGAATGCTTATGCCCTAAAACAGTCATGATGTGGATGACATGAAATGAAATGGTGTTTTACATAGTTAATTTTGCAATTTCCCTTGTAATTTAACCTTGTCGGGTATCCCAGAATTATCAAGCTGACGCGCGATCTCCCGCCAGCAGGTTGCGAGCTGCCTCCCTCTATCACCGAAATCCATGCATTATTTTGCATGCACTGCCTCGGCCTCCAGCATGGCTAGCGCTCTGCAGTATACACGCACCACCGCTTGAGCTACGTACGCGGGAACAAAATGTAGTCCGCTGAAAAGAGGAGTTGTCCAGTCTATAGTCACTCAGGTTTGCTAAGCCCGTTCTGTATACGCACTATTTATTCGATGATAATTCCGATGCATAACGTGACAACAAACGGCAGAGAAGAACAAAAGAAAATACTTGAACGATACGTACCTCACCGAACTTAGTCTTATAGCTAATGCACCTTGATTTCCTATTCCTTGGAAGTTTATTGCATTGCCAATCGACGACTAAACCCCGACGATAAACAAACCCTCATCATCCCATTTAAAAAAAGTGGAACCACGATATGCTACAATGAGTGTATTTGAATAACTGATCTCTAATTGCCAAAAAGACGGGGGCAGTTTATATTTGGATATGTTTTTACGGGAGTGTTTACTCGCTAAAACAATTAGAAACAAACCATCACTGGGTGGATTGTGTCTGAAATCATAAACTACATGAAGTTGTTTTCATGTGTAACAGCTCTATGGGTGTACTATGCATGGGAATTGTGTTGATTCGAGAGCAGATGAACTTTACGTAATAAGGTCATATACTGCTCGTCCAGACGAGGTCATGCAGAGTTCAATGCTTGCATTATGCATCGGTCTACTGGAAAGGCCATATACACATGTATATGGGTTTATGTATGCGTTATATGCACGGTTATGTTCCTACACTACATGCATGTGTACGTGTCCTCTGCAGAAATAATTCAATCGAGGTTATATAATACCAAGCTTCAAATGTGGAAATGGAATGTAACTTGATAAACTATAGTGTCATTTGAGTTTAGTATATTTTCCATATTTTGATGGATGATTTTCACATACGTCCTAGAATTAACATAAGCTACTAACTATATGAGTAAAAACTTTGTGGGTCCCGGGGATTCGATGTACATGTATGACGATATGCAATTATTAGACATAGACATGTTTCATAACTGGCGATAGAAAAATGACACGACTTTATTTTGGATCGCAAAAGTGTTATCTTTTATATGCATGATCTCCAAATGTGAGGGATGATGTTTAGGAATTTACATTCTCTACAAAGAGCGACCCGAATATAGGCCTCATGTTTTGGGTTTTCCTCTTTTATTTCATTTGTGCGGGGCTTTTTTCGGGGGGGGGGGGGGGGTCACGCTCGCCTCTTTTCATTGTATTTGTACCCACCGTAAAGCACAGCGGTAAAGTGCCAATTCGTGTTGCCAAATCCACTTCGATCGTCATTTCATCTTCGTCTATCACAGTGACCAAATCGTCTCATAAACAATTTGGTCTGTCCTCATACCCATTTTATTTTCATTCATTTCATAACCAGTTGGTCTAATACCCATTTTATTTTTATTCATTTCTACCAATTCACACTTTAGTCCAATTATTAGACTAAATACGGGGGTATATGGACTTTAGATGGGTATTTGACCTGACTGGTTATTAGACAAAACAGTGAGTGGACGAACTGATGATGGTAGACCCCAGTAGACCAGATCATAATTAGACGAATTGGCATTATACCAACTGAAAATAGACCAGCACATGCAGCCGCGGCGAATCCGCGAGCGAGTAAATTGAAAAAAAAAACGGAATGGGCCTTGTACCAAGCAGGGAAGACCGCTCCATTCAAGTCACAACTGCATGAGGGGAAATTGAGATAGAAAGGAAGAAAGAATGCAATGAAAGAAAATAGAGATTAATAGATTAAAATAGATAAAGAAAGAAAGAACTGAAGGAAAGGGAATAACTGGATCGCGTTGTCAACAAGGATGACTTCAAGACTTCATTGCAGTATAAATTCGTTGTTTTTTACAAACAATCCATTCACATAATAAAAAACAATTTCAACCTCTCATTATAAAAGGGAGAAATATATTATCAGAATTGTCCATCTGACTGCTTTCATGAGAGAATAGCAAAAAGTTGTGTTGCAATCGATAAATTGCAACAAAATTTTAAATAATGTTAAAATATTACTTTTTACTATATCGGTCATTATAAAAACACTTTCTTTTTGAATATTACTTTGTTCAACTACACGACTTACAAAATCGCTACTCCTCAACCTCTTATACGGACCAAGCAAAGAGCGAGGAAAAAATAATCAAAATAAATTACCGACATAAAAGTGTAATTTTGGTTTGTCAACGAAACGTAGCTCATAATGACAAGATCTCTGACTTTATACTCGCCTATATATTCCATACGTCATCTTTTATGAAGTGAGAAAGAGCACTGAGCGTTTGATTTTTTTTCATCATGAACAGGATAGGTATACATCTGAAATTTGTTGACGTTTTGGCACAATGGAATTCTAACAACTTGTTGTAATCATGAAAAGGACAGGATATAAAGCTAAACGATAAATGCGAGCGCGAAGCGCGAGCAGCGGAAAAAAGATGAAATTCTGACTTAAAAATAGAACTCTCAATTCATGCTTTGTAAGTCATGAAATCTGGGCAATTTGGTTTCTTCCTACATATATAATGCCAGCGCGAACCGCGGGCAGAAAAATTTTAATATTTAACCGATCTCAATAAATTAGTGCGAAACGTGAGCTGAAAATATTTGTTCTTCTTCCGTTCTGAACAAGGGGTAATTTAAGCACTATTTCAAGCGCTATTAAGCAATATTGAAAGCTCAAGCTCGATGTCCGAGCTGAGATATGTTCTGTATATTGACTTCAGTACTTGATATTTTTAGTTCTATATCATCCTATTGAGCAAGATATGGGTCATCGAACAAGCAATACGAGCGCTTCGCGCGATCGAAAATAGAGGCATGAAAGATTTTTTTTGTTAAGTCTTCCCATCGTCTTATCTATTCACTCGTCTTCCTTCTTTTATTTTCCTTTTCTTTTCTCCTCTTTAACTTTTCCCCGTTTTCTTCTTTAGCTCCGCAAATAGGAGCGGGGGAATCGTTCCCCTCGCCCCCTATAGATTCGCCTATGAATTCAGATAACATATATAAAATGCTTTTGTTGTTAATAAAATTTTACTTTTGCACCATCGAATGGAGAGAGGGCCTAAACATTTGCATTTATTCATGGCTCATGAAATTACCCGAAGATATAGGCAAGTTCACTTATCATTACAGATAAATGTGTAACTATTTCAAAACAGACTTGTCAACTTCAGAAAAAAAGAATAACTGAATTGGAAAACAAATTTTGTTTTTCTTTCTTTTGTGTATTTCTGTGTTAACATTTTTTTTATTGATTTCATGTATTTTTATAAGATCGATTTTTTTCCTGGAGATACTGTTTTTTCGATGCCCTCAATATAATGGGGGGTGCGATTTTACAAGCCATCCCCACCTGAATTCTTTTGGGGTATATTTCCCCATCTCCACCCCCCCCCACCGATCGACACTCATGGCATATCATCTTTGGCGGATCCAGGCAGAGACACACCCCGTATATTTTTACAGTTGCTCATAGAAGACATAGGCTTACATTTATTTTTTTCATTCATTCATTTATTTGTTTATTTATCTATCTATTCCCGTTTTGTTTTTTACCAAGGCTAGTTTCTTGAGTATACATGCTTCTCCAGAGAGTCCCGCACGATATAGCTAAATCTACGAAAATTGCCACCTGCATCCCCTCTTTTGTAAAAAACTTATTTCTACCCCTTGTTTCAATATCCAAAATGATATTGTTTTCTCCTTCTTATTCTATAAGCTAAAAAACCTATACGAATGGCCATTTTAAATTAACGAGCTTGCCTAACTGTTAGGCAAGCTCATTAATTTGAAAATGGCCATTCAACTTCGATATCACTGAACATTAATTACATAAATTATTCTGACCGATCGTTCTTTGGTAACTTAATTCACCAGAATCATTGCCATGATTGATAAGAAAAGGGGTTCTCCTACGCTGTCCAAAATAATGGCAGGGGATGCGACCAATTTGCATCTTTCTAAAACTCTGAGCGGAAATACAAGCCGCTAAAACTAGCCCCTTCATAGAGGTTCATGTATATTGACAATTATTGATAGATTTGATATTGAATGGGATTAAATAAACTGAAAATGTTCTGTAATGAAGACATGCAGGATAATTCAAAATTGGGCATTGGCGAATCCAGGGGCGAAGTGACCGCTGACCCGAAGTGGTGTAGCTACGGGGAGGGGGCCTGGGGGCACGTGCCCCCCCCAAAAAAAATTGACAGAGCAAAAAAAAGGGAGAAAGAAAAACAAAAAGGGAAAAGAAGAAAGACAGAAGAGTAAAATAAGAGGAGGAAGACGAGTGAATGTAATAATGTGAGGAGACTTGCAAATCTTTCATGTTACCATATAAAAGTTTTGCTTGCGCTTGGCGCAAGAATTGCCTGTTCGAATAGATTAATATCTTGCTCAATAGGCTGATATGGAGCAAGTTTTGAAGTCAATATACAAAACATATTTTAGCTCGGACAACGAGCTTTCATTTTTTTTTTCATTTACAAATTTAAGTGCTCTGTAAAATATCAATTTTATGGTCTATACATATCAGCATTTTAAGCTAACGCTGCGTGGTCACATTCTTTGATTTGCCAAATTCATATTGTATACTTGTATTCCATAATGTTCCATTAAACAAATGTATTCAGAATGTTCAAATTCTAGGTCTAAATCTAGGCGATAGCCTGCACTTAAATTATCCAGTTTCACATCAGAATATCAATAATTATCACGAAATGTAACCATGAACAGGATGATTCTTGCACGAACAAAAATCGGTGCGAGCGCGAAGCGCCAGCCCAGAATTTGTCATTTTCTAGCCTAAAATGTATTTTTTTTTACTTCAAACGGGGCATTAATTTTGTAAGGCACATTTCAATTTGAAAAAAATATATTTTTTTTAGTGGAAAGGGTGGCAAGTGCTCCACTCTCCCGGTAATTTCGCCACCCCAGTCTGAAAAAAACAAACAAGCTCGCGCTTAGAGCTCGCACTTGTACTTGGATTTTATATCCTTTTCATCACAAACCTACATGTCAAACGTTCGATTTGGGGGTCAATATAAATAGTTATTTGAAAAAACACAGCTCGCGCTTCGCTCTCGCATTGTTTACTTATTATAATTGTTAATTATATAGATTCCACGGCATGATTGCAAAACAAGCTAGTATGTATAGGCCTCCTCCAATGTACTATTGTCAGGTTTGAATACAAACAATATCAGCTCGCGCTTCGTGCTAGCAGCGATACACTAGCTCTTCGTGAATTCCTATAGCTTGTATAAACGGTCGTCAAATAAATTTCCATGTTCAGGTCATTTTATATGGCTATTTAGCGCAAGAAGCGCGATCAATATCAACTGACTCCCGACTTGTTTTATATCGCCCCCCAGCCATGCCGAACGTAATGTGCACCTGATTTAGTACCACAATGGCATATGATTCTGTCCCCCCCCAAAAAAAAAGAGAAAACAAATGGGGTAAGAGATAGATGGGGGAACTTGGTCAGTGCTATTTATACAGCATGTCGGTGATAGAAGCGATCAGTTCCTGGTAATTTCGAGTGTAATCTTA